>NC_057799.1:648828595-648833663 GCF_018294505.1 Triticum aestivum | reverse complement strand
ATATATATATATATATATATATATATATATATATATATATATATATATATATATACAATTTCTCCTACATGTTGCCTTGGTGCTTTCGGAGTACGATGACAAGTGGTTCATAGGGCGGTAACGGGTAATAGTATTCTTCTTTGGGATCTATGACCTGGTCGAGCAAAAATCCCGCTATTTCCTCTTGAAGTGCTCGTATGCGCTCCTCTGATAGGAGCTTGTCCCGCACCTCTTTGAACTGTTAAGAAGGAGATCAATATGCATGTGTATTAGTTGTGTGACTAGATATCGACAATCATGTAAGATTTGTGAATATTGTTCTGGCAAACGTACCCAGTCCTGTCTATCAGATCTGCTCCTTTCGGACGCCTTCATGCGAATGTTCTCGCAAACGTAGTATGCACACACTTCAGTCCCCGGTGCCTGCTTCAGGGCCTTTACGACAATAGAATTTAATCAGATAATAATTAATCAAGCATGTTAATTAATTAATGGTATTGAAACAAGAATTAAAGTGATGGTAGCTAGCTAGCTAGTACTACTTAATTACTTACCTTGAGTCGATACCAACATAGACTTTGTCGCCATTTTCCTGGAGTCACCTTGATGTACTTTGCCCAAGCCCTGCCTGCCGGCAAAGAAAATTAATAAAAGGGTTATTAAAAATAGTTCATATCAGGAAATGACGAACTAAATAGGCCGAGATATAGTTAATAATGATTGAAATAACCTGTCGACTATCCCCTTCACGATGCTGTAGTCACTATTTTTTTAAGTAGTGAGTCCAGTACTTCAACTTTTCCTTCGTCAACTTTAATATCTAACAAGATCCAGTGGAAGCTGCATGCGCATACGTTTGCATGTATAAATTAAGCGGGCATGTGCATAACACTAATCAACTATAACCCTAAACCCTATACACTTATTAACATCTAGCTAGTAAGCAAAAACAGAATTTGTAGTACAAGACAGTGTGACTCACTCGAAGTTGTAAGGAAGTAGTATATCTTCATTGCTATTGAGGCGCTTCAAGAACTCTAGCATGCATTTCTCTACATCTTGTCTACACCATTCCAATTTCCATGTGTATTCATTAACGGTATTTGGGTCAATGAACCCAATGCCATAGCGTCCAGCTTTTTTCATTTCATACATCTTCATCCTGCATAATACCACATAAAAGAATATATAGTGAGGATATATAATTACAGGTAATTAATGATCAATCAATGAGCACTAGAGCTAGCTTGAGACTTAAATTACAGAAAGAAATCACTTACAGACAATAGCAACTGACGATAGATTTGTCGAGTGCATCTTGATTGAATAACTGAAATAGTTCTGAATACTCAATGGCCAGAGCTTTCTTATGGAAGTAATGATCTTCCTCGACTTGCACCGTGAGGGACTCTTGATTGGAAATCTTTGTAATTTTCATGTACCAATCATGCAATTCATACATTCTCGTTGGGAGGTTCTTGACCTCCTCGGGCTCGACCAAAGGTTGGCCCCGGACATATTTCCGTTTTATTGCCTCCTCTCTAAGCGGAGGCATGGGCTCGATCTCGAGGAGTTGTCCAACAGTGATCTTGAGCATTTCAGCCTGCATTATATGCTCCTCGGTTATTACCACATCGCCCAGCTCGGGAACGTAAACGGTTTGCCCACAATAATATTGGGCGCGCGTACTCTCATGTGTTGTTGGCACAACAAGCGGGGGGGTCGACTGCGCCGCCTGTTCTCCCAGCTGGGGAACGGTTTTCCCGCATTTTTTGACAACTGCTTGTTGGCTCGAGCTCGAGCTCGCTTCTTTGTGTAGTCGTGCTCGATGTGCCTTCTTGATTTGGCGCTCATAGTTTGAGTCAACAGGCTTGGGAGCTGGTGGTCTAGCCATACGAATGAAGTGGTCAATCTTTTCCTCAGGCACTTTCTCCCTCGGCGGCGTTGCCGGTTTCGGTCGAAAATGAGTGTCCACTTCGGCCCGCACTATTGCATCGTTTTGCTCCTCGGTCATGTCGTAAGGCCTCTGAGGAAGAGGAGCGAGGCTGCTTGGACCATATTTATATCGCTTGTCTCCGCCTGTACTTTCTGTACTACCTCGACTCGTACCGCTACGCACCATAGCTGCGGCATGTCTCTTCTGCGATTGCTTAGGCGGCGGAGACGGACGACGTAGCTTAGTTGGAGCAGGAGGAGTGGCCTGACGCTGTGCCGGACTTGAAGCAGGAGGTGTGGCCTGACGTTGTGCGGGACTTGAAGCAGGAGGTGTGGCCTGACACGGTGGCGGACTTGGAGGAGCGGGAGTCTGCTGACATGGTGGCGGACTTCGAGGAGGAGTCGGCAGACGCGGTGTCGGTGGACTTCGAAAGATGATGCAATTCTTTTTCCATAGGATGAAATGATGTATGGCCTCTCCCAGTGTTTGCTCGTCGTCACCTCCAGGAATGTCAAGCTCTAGCCCCGAATATGGGCCCACCACCTCATCAACCAAGACACGAGCATAGCCCTCTGGAATCGGGGCGCAATGGAAGTTTGCTCCGGGGGTAATTGTAAAAGCAACAGCGTTCGCCACCTTCATGGATATGTTCTTCATTTTGTAGTGTAGCTCACAGTGAGTGTTCTCTATGATGTCATCCATAGGGTATGTATCCAGCAGTGCGTCGCCCGGGGCGGAACCAACACTGCTTCTCGGCATGGATGGGATGGTGCTATCCAATGCTGGATGAACATCCGCTTGCTGCTGCCGCTGCTGAGACCCACTTTCCTGGCTAAGTGAGTCGATCCGCTGCTGCTACTGCTGGAATTTGAGTGCCAAGTCCGCGTGCCTTGCTTCTAGGCCTTGAAGGCGTTCCGCGTCCTGCTTCCTCTACTCCTCCTCCAGCTTCCTCTTCTTCTCCTCCTCCATCTTCTTTCTTGCACGGGTCCTGTAGTCGTCGTTCCATTCCGAAAAGCCCTCATACTAGGGAATAACGCCCTTGCCTCGTGTTCTTTCCGGGTGTTCAGGATTTCCCAGGGCGCGCGTAAGCTCGTCGTTCTCTCTATTGGGCGTGAACACCCCCTTTCGAGCATCTTCTATTGCGTCAAGTAACTTTTGTTCTGCTCCGTTTAGACTTGCCTTCTTCGAAACCAGGCCTGTCTTCGGGTCCAACGCCCCCCATGCGCATAGAACCAAGTTCTGCACCTGGGGGGCCAGCTCCTAGTAACCGGAGTGACCCCTGCATCCTCCATCTCTTGCTCAGACTTATCCCACTTAAGCATTGCCACCGCGTAGCCACCTGGACCCAGCCTATGGAACTGCGTCTTTTTTGCGGTATTGGCCTTGTTTTTTCTCGACCGTTCCTTAGATAATTCTGATTCCTTGAATTTCACGAAAGCGGGCCAGTGTTCTCTTTGCTTCTCCAGTGTTCCCTTGAATTCTGGAGTCTTCCTTTCTGCAGCGAGGTAGTTGGCCCATACAGTTTTCTTGTGGGTGTTGAATGCAATTGCCATCTTCTTAAGAGCAGCGTCCTTGACTTTCTGCACATCTGCATCAGTGAAATAATCTGGTAGGGTGAAATGTTCCATCAGAGATTCCCAAAGCTTTTGTTTTGCTCTGTCGTCGACCCAAGTAACATCTGGGCGTTTAGTTTTTGGCTCTTTCCATTCTTGAATGGAGATCGGGAGTTGGTCCTTCACAAGAACTCCGCACTGACGAACGAACTTGCTCGCAATGTTCTTAGGCGTGAGGGGTTCGCCACTAGCTTTGATGGAATCGATGTTGTACTTTACACCCTCCTTCAACTTTTTGCTCGGGCCGCGCTTTGTCCTGCTGTCTGTAGAAGCAGATTTGCTCGATCCGGAGGGCTGAAAGAAGAAAGATCGATTCGTTAATATATCTTCAAATAAAAAATATGTGATGATCACTAGATGCCTGCTTATATAAATATACCTCGCCGGTAGTCTTTGTTATTTCAAGATCAACATTGTATTCGTCATCATAATCATTGTCTGCGTCATCATAATCATAATCATAGTTCATGACTTCATCAGCTCGGTCGTCGAGATCGAATATCTTATCATCACCCTCCCCGGTATTGTTCAGATATTGGGAGCCGTCATTTGCTTCATTCAGATCATCTGGCCTGCTAGGGCTGCGTATGATCTTGAACAGGGCCTCTTCTCCCTCTCTGCCGGTATTGTCCGCCATAGCTTTTATTTAACTAATACAGAAGAAATATAAAACAATTAAGTATTCAAATTACAATGCATGGATGCAATCAATAAGGAAAAACTGAATCATATAGTACATAATATGCATCGTCTCGAATAATATATAATCTCGAATACATCGTCTCGAATAGTATATAATCTCGAATACATCGTCTCGAATAATATATAATCTTGAATACATCGTCTCGAATAATATATAATCTCGAATACATCACTGGCTAGGTAGGTAATAAAGATCGAATACTATAGAAGAATCTAGGCCACTCGCGGTTCCTGGGGCGCGGGCGGTGGACACCCAAAGACAAGGAACCATCACAGGATCATATCTCCAGTCATCTGCCCAAAGAACCTACAAGGTATTGGAGAACCTGACGTCCATAGCAGCCATGTAGCGATGGACGTGCTCGTCCTCCTCCCTGACACGACGACGCACCACCTCCGGCTCGGCCGGCTCCCTCTGCACCGAATGTGGCCCACGCGAACGCCACCAAAGGAGATCAGGATCGACGACGGGACCCGAGGCCGGGTTCCTCACCAAGCGGCGCGCCCCTCCAGGTAGCACCTCCCAGTGCCAGCCCGGCGGAGCCCAATCCCGGACATGGGTCAGCCGGACGTCGTCGCGAACGGGTCGACGGCGAGGATGCGGGCCGGGCATCGTCGGGAACAAATACTATATGCCCGCAAAAAGTAACATTTTTTAAATGATTGGATTGTGATAACTAAAATTCTATATGCAAATTCTAACAATTTGACATTAATCTAATTCATCTAACTAAAACTAATTCTAAAATTTCTAACATTTCTATATATATAACTAATATTTCTATAACATTTCTAATATTTCTATAACTAAAAAACA
>NC_057799.1:648789455-648827742 GCF_018294505.1 Triticum aestivum | reverse complement strand
GGTACTAAAGGTCAAATTTGGCCAGCCCAAGCGGCGGGAAGCGCACCCCTTTAGTACCGGGTGGTGGCACCAACCGGTACTAAAGACCCCCCTTTAGTACCGGTTGGAGCCACCACCCGGTACTAAAGGGTGTGCGCTGCCAGGCGAGGGGCGCAGAAGTTTAGTCCCACCTCGCTAGTTGAGGAGCGCCATGACCAGTTTATAAGCCCCGACGCGGGCTCTTCATTGAGCTCCTCTCAATAGCAGGCCTTCTGGGCCTACCTCTCCTACTCTGCCTGTGGGCCTACTGGGCTTGCGGGCCTGCATCCTGGCCCAACTACAGGTTGGGTTTCTAGTCGTATGCAGGCCGCTCTGGCCCAGTAGGTGAGCTTTTTTATTTTCTTATTTTTTTTGTGCTTTATTTATTTTTGAGTTATTTTTTGCTGTATTTAGAGTTTCTTTGGGAATATTTTTGCTTTAGGTACAAAAAATTACAAACTTTCTGTTAGTGCCGGTAGTTTACAAATTTGAATAGTTTACATTTTGAATTATTTGAAATTTGTGTGAATCACTAGTTTGTGAATAACTTAACTTTGAAAATAGATTTTCAGTGATTCTTTTTTTTATGTTTAATATTAGTGTGTTTTATCATTATATTCAATTTGGTAATGCTTAGGTTATTTAAAAAATGAAATCCCTTTGTAACGGACGAGTTTTCGTCCGAAACCCTGATACTTCGTAAGAGATTGTCCATTTTATACACGAAGTGCATCCAGTTTTTGCGGTAACCCTCTCTACTTTTTTGCACATGCTATGTGGGTGAAATTATGATACGATGCCAATTTTCAACCTTTTCTGAGTTCATTTGAAATGCTTTTCAATTTCAGGGTCATTTAGCTGAAAAAATCAGTAAATGCATGAAAGAATTTGTTTGCACATAAAATTTCTTCGCGTTTCGAATGCCAAAACACATAACTACCCTAACTATTACAGAGATTCCCTCCTGGGTGTGAAACATAGAAGAAATTGATGATAGTGAAGCCGATCACATCCTAGATCTTTGGGTGTGAAACTTTTTCTTCGCGTATGTCCCTTTGCGCCGTAGCCATGAAAAATCTTCATCATTTAACTGGATGCTCGGGTCAATATTCACTGTGAATGGAGCAATTTCATCAAACTTTTCATAATCTTCTGACATGTCTGTCTTGTCATCCACTCTCACGATGTTTATCTTCCCATAAAGAACTATGTGGCGCTTTGGCTCATCGTATGATGCATTCGCTTCCTTATCTTTTCTTTTTCTCGGCTTGGTAGACATATCCTTCACATAGAAAACCTGTGCCACATCATTAGCTAGGACGAATGGTTCGTCTGCATACGCAAGATTGTTGAGATCCACTGTTGTCATTCCATACTGCGGGTCTTCCGTTACCCCATATCGTGTCATATTGACCCATTTACACCGAAACAAAGGGACCTTCAAATCACGTCCATAGTGAAGTTCCCATATCTCCTCTATGTAACCATAATATGTTTCCTTTCCCGTCTTGGTTGTTGCATTAAAAGCGGACACCACTGTTTTGGTTGGTGCTCTTCTTATCTTGGGCGATCGTGTAAAATGTATTACCATTTATCTCGTACCCTTTGAAAGTCATTATATTCGTAGATGGTAACTGGGGCGAGTACATGTCATCTTCAATAGAGGCGTCATGCATGGTACGTGTCTGCAACCAGCTGGCAAAACTCCTGGTTTGTTCACGTGTAATCCAGTCATCAGACCGCTCCGGGTGTTTGGAGCGTAGAAAATTCTTGTGTTCGTCCATATACGGAGCCACCAAGGCGGAATTCTGTATAACTGTGTAATGTGCTTCAGTGAGAGAATGTCCGTCCATACATATTTTTTGATTCCCTCCTAGCGTGCCTTTTCCATCCAGTCTGCCCTTATGCCGCGATTCAGGAACACCAGTCGGCTTAAGGTCAGGAATAAAGTCAATACAAAACTCAATGACCTCCTCATTTTCATGGCCCTTGGAGATGCTTCCTTCTGGCCTAGCACGGTTATGAACATATTTCTTTAACTCCCATGAACCTCTCAAAGGGGAACATATTGTGTACAATACAGGACCCAAAACGCTAATCTCTTCGCATAGGTGAACTAGGACGTGCGTCATGATGTTGAAGAAGGATGGTGGGAACACCAACTCGAAACTGACAAGACATTGCACCAAATCATTCTAACCTTGGTATGATTTCTGGATCGATTACCTTCTGAGAGATTGCATTGAGGAATGCACATAGCTTCACAATGGCTAATCGAACGTTATCTGGTAGAAGCCCCCTCAATGCAACCGGAAGCAGTTGCATCATAATCACGTGGCAGTCATGAGACTTTAGGTTCTGGAACTTTTTCTCTGCCATGTTTAGTATTCCCTTTATATTCGACGAGAAGCCAGACGGTACCTTAATACTGAGCAGGCATTCAAAGAAGATTTCCTTCTCTTCTTTGGTAAGAGCGTAGCTGGCATGACCCTGATGTATGCCGTCTTTTCCATGCATACGTTGCTGGTCCTCCCGTGCCTCAGGTGTATCTTTTGTCTTCCCATACACGCCCAAGAAGCCAAGCAGGGTCACGCAAAAATTCTTCGTCACGTGCATCACGTCGATTGCAGAGCGGACCTCTAGACCTTTCCAATAGGGCAGGTCCCAAAATATAGATTTCTTCTTCCACATGGGTGCGCGTCCGTCAGCGTCATTCGGAACAGGTTGTCCGCCAGGACCCTTTCCAAAGACTACCTTCAAATCCTTGACCATATCATGTACATCAGCACCAGTACGGTGGCGAGGCTTCGTCCGATGATCCGCCTCACCTTTGAAATGCTTGCCTTTCTATCTTACGGGATGCCTGCTCGGAAGAAATTGACGATGTCCCAGGTACACATTCTTCCTACAATTGTCCAAATATATACTGTCGGTATCATCCAAACAGTGCGTGCATGCGCGGTATCCCTTGTTTGTCTGTCCTGAAAGGTTACTGAGAGCAGGCCAATCATTGATGGTCACGAACAGCAAGGCCTTTAGGTCAAAATTTTCCCCATGTGCTCATCCCACACACGTACACCTGTTCCATTCCACAGCTGTAAGAGTTCTTCAACTAATGGCCTTAGGTACACATCAATGTCGTTGCCGGGTTGCTTAGGGCCTTGGATGAGCACTGGCATCATAATGAACTTTCGCTTCATGCACAACCAAGGAGGAAGGTTATACAAACATAGAGTCACGGGCCAGGTGCTATGGTTGCTGCTCTGCTCCCCAAAAGGATTAATGCCATCTGCGCTTAGACCAAACCATACATTCCTTGCGTCATCTGCAAACTCCTTCCCGTACTTTCTCTCAATTTTTCTCCACTGCGACCCGTCAGCGGGTACTCTCAACTTTCCGTCTTTCTTACGGTCTTCTTTGTGCCATCGCATCGCCTTGGCATGCTCTTTGTTTTGGAACAAACGTTTCAACCGTGGTATTATAGGAGCATACCACATCACCTTGGCAGGAATCTTCTTCCTGGGGCGCTCGCCCTCGACATCACCAGGGTCATCGCGCCTGATCTTATAGCGCAATGCACCGCATACCGGGCAAGCATTCAAATCCTCGTACTCACCGCGGTAGAGGATGCAGTCATTAGGGCATGCATGTATCTTCTGCACCTCTAACCCTAGAGGGCAGACAGCCTTCTTTGCTTCGTACGTACTCTCGGGCAATTCGTTGTCCTTTGGAAGCATATTCTTTATCATTACCAGCAACTTTCCAAATCCCTTGTCAGATACAGCATTCTCTGCCTTCCATTGCAGCAATTCCAGTGTGGTGCCCAACTTTTTCTTGTCAGCTTCGCAATTCGGGTACAACAATTTCTTGTGATCCTCTAACATGCGCTGCAACTTCTTCTTCTCCAAATCACTTGCGCAGTTTCTCTTTGCATCGGCAATGGCCCGACCTAGATCATTAGCGGGCTCATCTGATGCCTCTTCTTCAGCTTCTTCCCGCATTGCCGGCTCAGCTTCTTCCCCCATTGTTGTATCATCGTATTCAGGGAACCCATGGTCAGGATAGTTGTCATCGTCCTCTTCTTCTTCATTGTCTTCCATCATAACCCCTCTTTCTCCGTGCTTGGTCCAAACATTATAGCGGGGCATGAAACCGGACTTAAACAGGTGGACGTGAATGGTTCTTGACGTAGAGTAATTGTGATCATTCTTACAGACTAAACATGGACAAGGCATAAAACTATCCGCCCGCTTGTTTGCCTCAGCTGCAAGCAGAAAAGTTTGCACGCCATTAATGAACTCAGGAGAGCATCGGTCATCGTACATTCATTGTCGGCTCATCTTCATTACACAACACCGAATAGACCAAATTAATACAAGTTCATACATAAAGTTCATACAAGACTTAAATGCAACAAACAAATAACTCTCTAACTAAAGAATTTAAATGCAACAACAAATGCGATCAAGATCGCAACTAAGGTAACAATTGATCCAACAGCATAATGATACCAAGCCTCACTATCAATGGCATATTTTCTAATCTTTCTAATCTTCAAGCGCATTTTCTCCATCTTGATCTTGTGGTCATCGACGACATCGGCAACATGCAACTCCAATTCCATCTTCTCCCCCTCAATTCTTTTCAATTTTTCTTTCAAATACTTGTTTTCTCTTTCAACTAAATTTAACCTCTCGACAATAGGGTCGGTTGGAATTTCCGGTTCACAAACCTCCTAGACAAAAATATCTATGTCAACTTGATGGGCATAATTTGTCATAAACACGAAATGCAACAACTAGTTTTAAAAGAGAATATACCACATCCAAATCATAACAAGGACGAGGGCCGACGGGGACGGATATCAAAACCATGGCACTATGTATAACAAACAACGTACGGGTAAGATAATTATACGAGTAACTATATATCCAAATCACACAAACATCAATTTGGTAATGTAAAACATTCATGAACAAGAGGCTCACCACAAGGTGGTGCCGGCGACGGAACGGTGCGGGCGATCGACAGTGGTTACAACGGAGATTTAGAAGGCACTAAGTAAACCACACCTACATATGCAAACTAAGTGTTAGTTTTGACCACAAATTGCATATAAATCAAATATTAGCACATATATTTTCTACCAAATTACTAAACTCATAAATTAATCACTATACAAAGCATTGCAAGAGCTAATCTAGCAATGAGAGATGAAAGGACAAAGTTGCTAACCTTTGTGATCATTTGAATGGATGGGGGCCTTCAAATCTTGACAAATTTTGGGCAAAATGTGTGATGAGCTCGAGAGGAAGAGGGGAAGAACAGAGAGGAGAGGGGAAAGGGGATGAACAGAGCGAGCTCGGGTGGACGAAGGGCTTATGTACGATGACCTTTAGCACCGGTTCGTGCCACGAACCGGTACTAAAGGTGCTGGAGGGGCCCCGGACTGAGAACATCCTGCCACCACTCACTTTAGTACCGGTCCGTGGCACGAACCGGTGCTAAAGGTCGGCCACGAACCGGTACTAATGAAAGCGGCTGGCTAGCCATTGAAACCAGCACTAATGCACACATTAGTGCCGGCTCAAAAGCAAACCGGCACTAATGTGCTTGACATTTGACCCTTTTTCTACTAGTGTGACATGATGAGAAAGCTGCAACCGACAACGCGGTGAGCTGCGATGACTCAACGACAAGATGCAAACTGGAATCGTGGGAAAGCTATAACCAGCAGCGCAACGATCTATGATGGCTCAATGGCGAGATGCAACGAGCGTGATGGGAAAGCTGCACCTGGCATCAAGGCTAGCTGCAGCTGGCACTTTGCACATGCTGGGATGGGCACGCTAGCGAGTCGTAACCAGCACCGCGGTGAGCAGCAAACGGCAACGGGGTTGCTATGATGGGCCGACGACGAGCTGCAACCAGCATGAGGAGAGCTGCAATCGGCAGTGGTGGGTGTTGGGATTGCGGTGAGCTGGGATGGCACATGTGAGCTGCAACCGGCCACGCAAATAGCTATAACAGGTGGTTGTTTTTGTTCCAACTGACTATCTGACCAGCACGGTGGGAGCGGCAATGACTTTACCTTCAGCGAGATGCAACGCCAGTGTGGGCGAGCTGCAGCAAGGGCGGCGATCTGCAACAGTAGGCGAGGGTGGTAAGAGCGGAGGACGATCGAGACTACATGAATGGGGCACGGCGCACGAGGGCGATGGACTCGTGCGCGTGCGAATTGATTTGGGGAAGAACTGAATTGTGGAAAATTTTGATCAAATGTTTTAGGCTGACTCAATCTGACGGTGCGGGAGGCCGCATATCCGAAGCTGGCACCTAGCACCGGGTATTTTTGCGATATCTATTATGAAAATTCACTGGAAATACAAAGCATCTCAAACATAATAAAACCACATCGAGATTCCAAGACCAGACCACTTCTTCCACGAGTCGAGCCACCGCTAACCGTTGGGAAGTCTTTGTGCACGTGCCCTAAGGACCAACGCCGCGGTGCTGCAGTCGTCGCAATTGAAGCCTTGCATAGATCTGAAGCACCTGACACCAAAGCTCACCACATGACGAGAAACCTTAACCTCAACACCCCAAGGAGATGGCAGGAATCCATGTCAGAGCTCCATCGGCTACGTCCAGACTGACGAACTCAAGGAGGATCGGAGCCCGGAAGACAAACACGAAAAAAGTGTCGTCCTCCGTAGTGGCGGCTACAGGGGGACCAACAGGGACCTGACCCCCTAACATCGGCCATTTGCTGCCAATTTGATATGAACAATGACATAATTAATCACTACTTGCTACTAAAATCCATTTTCAACAGCTTGGCCCTCCCCGGCCTGTTTTAGCAACACTTGGCCCTCCTCATACATAATTCCTGGCTCCGCCACTGGTCCTCCGCCCGAGCGTCACATCTGCGAGGACTAATAATCCCTAACCTAAACTACTAACCGAGCGGAGGCACCGGGATTCCCCTCCCCACCATCGAGCGCCGGAGCGGCAAGCAGAGGTGAGACGAATTCACAGGCTCGTCGGTGAAGCCTAGGGGGAAGAGCTTGCCCTAGTCGCCTAGAGTTTGGGGGAGGAAGTTCTATTTCTTTTCCTAAATAGATAGCACAAGCCATTTTTGTCCGGTTTGCTGCGACACAGATACACTACACTAGTCTATGGCTGGCCGCGCCATGTCTGCCCCATGTCCGACAGCCCGCTAACCGGAATAACCGAACTGCCGGGAGCCTCGGAGGCATCTTCTTCCCCTGTATCTTCCCTATGCCCAGTTGCGCCGCTCATTGAAGCGGCAAAGAGGGTGCTTCAGTCGGAGGAGAAGGGTACTTCCATGGAGCTCAGGCGGGTGCCCAACATGGTCTGAGATAAAGGAGAGCCTGCCAGGTAACCGGCGGTGGCCTTCCTGGGACCCAAGTGGCGGCGGCCTCCCGTGTTCTACTTTTTCTCAATGATGGCGGCGGGCGCAGATGTGCGGGCCGCCACCTCGTCCACATCCGTGCAACCGAATTCTTTCTCCGCGTGCATGGCGCGGCTACACACGCATCGACAATGGATGGCGTGGCCGCACGCACTAGATGCGGTGATGCTCGTGCCGTCGTGCCGGTGTGGAGCAACTCGCCACTCCTCATCAAGTTGGCCTGGAGCGGCGAGTTGCTGAACCACACGACAGCTTGGAGCGGCAACTTGCTCCGTCGGGTCAGGCGCGGGAGGTGGAGCAGCGAGCTGGCTCGCTCGTATCCGGCAGGCTCAACGGGCCACCCAGGCGGCTTGTATGCCGAAGAACTACTCTTCGGAAGCCATCGAAAGAGTGGAGAAAATGGTGAAGGAGGAGTTGGGGGGCGGTGGAGGGGTGCGATTCTTGCCCGGCGTGTGGTCTCGTTTAATTAGTGGATGGACGAGAGGAGCTCGACTGGCGTTGCGTTTAATGTCGGCCCGCTCATGAGCGGACGTGTGGCCATAGTAGGTTTCTTGGCTTTCACGTGGGTTTAAGGAAAGCATATAAATGCGGCGAGGAGGCGTGTTCAGCCGAGCGTGCAGCCGGAGGCACCCTCGGCCGGCGCGCAACTTCAATAGCTGGGGCAGTGAGAGGTCGCGTCCGCCTTGAGCTGCTTTTCATGTTGAGCGGCGCGCTCCACAACAACATGAATGTGGGCAGCTGGCGCCGGGCAGGAAGCGCGCGTGGGAGGGGAAAGGGGTTTTTGGTGGGTCAGGACGGTCAGAAAGCGAGCCTGGAATCGGTCCAGACTTCCGCAAAGCTCCCCACTTTTGTCTCCGGTTTTATGAAAGAAAACATGTACGAACCGCGTCGCTGATCGATACAGGCCCGCATTAGACGGCTTCAGCGGTCCGGGTGTGGGTGGTTTGCGGGTCCGCCTCGAAGATTTCCTAATTCCATTCCAAGGAGAAGCAGCCCCCATTCTCTCGCTGTCCTCTTATTGTCTGAAAACCCCACCTGCACTCCATCAAGCAAGACTCACAAGGCCAACACAATGCAATGGCGCCCACACCACACACACACTGACCCACCTCGTACCGTACATGCAAGCCCATAACCCGCAGGCCACAGTCACACACAGAGATTGATGGACATGCACGCATGATGCAGGCCGGCTAGCTGTGCAACAAACTGCCATGGCCACTACCCTCTCCTCTCGTCCTGCCCTGCTCGTCGCTAGTGCACCACCACCAGGCACCAGCAGCACTGCCACTAGATGCACAATCTATCAACCAGTCAGCCAATTTGCTAGTACGTTCAGAGAGTACACAGTACGTAGCATGTATGCCAGTTTGTCGACCTACGTGTGGTGCTGTCCTCCCCTGACAACAAAATACACACGGACGGTAGTATACCAAAACTTAAAACAGATGAATTTGGACCGGTGAAAACATATCCTCCTCTTCGTCCTGCTAACTGCTGCTACGCAAGACTGCTACTCCCTCCGTCCGAAAATACCTGTCATCAAAATGGATGTATCTTAAAACTAAAATACATCCATTTCAATGACAAGTATTTTCGGACGGAGAGAGTAGTAGCCAAGGGTAAGCTGGAATCTGAGGTCTTCACCACCCATGGAGGAGTTTTAGCACTTAGCACCACGTACATAATCATGAGGGATATGTTGTCTTGGACTGGATGATACGTAGTATCTTGTGCAGATTGGCACATGTGCATCCGGTTCAGAGCCATGGTCAGTAATCTAAACCAGAAACACCAGGCAGGAGCACGCTCGTGGGCTGTTCCATTCTTTAACTGCAAGGCTCGAGGAAGGAGATGAATTCCAGGTCCCAAACGTACGGATTCAGTAAACAAATTCCCAAGCCCCAAGCCCGCTTTAATTCGATTCCTAAACATGATTATGACGCAATGCCATGCTAGTTGCTACAGACCAGATCAGCCTTCTTATTAGGATTAAACATGATTATGCACATGACACAGTGCCATGTACACGCATGTAAGATAGAGTAATTAATAAGTCGATTAAGTTAGGTTAATTTGCTCACCGTCGGGTCCCTAGCTGGCCGGCTCCTTTCTTCCTCCTCCCTCCCTCCCCCACAAAGCATAAAGCAGCCGGCCACTTTGGCCAGCCATCAGAGCTACCACTGAGCTAGCTAGCACTAGCAGCCATCATCCATCCCATCCCAGTGCATTTCATTCCAGCACCATCATATCACTCTGCTCACTCACACCTCAATCTCGTCTGCCTACGCAACAAATCCAAGCTAGGGAACAAGTTTAGCAGCCTCTGTCTCAAGGAAACAAGCCAAGAGCTCACCTGAGGCCGGGCAGCAATGGTGGAACCGAGCAGATCAGCCGGTGCCAAGAGCTCCACCACCACCACTACCGTGAGGAAGAAGAAGCTGACGGCAACATCACCGGCCGCCCCCAAGCCGGACAAGGAGAAGCTTCCAGATGTCGGCAAGAAGCAGCAGAGCAGCCATGGCGGCCCAGGCGCTGGCGCTGCCGCTGCTGCGGATAGCCCGTCCTACAGACTGGCTCTCAGGAGCCTCTTCTCCTGCCGGAACAGCCACGCGGCGCAGCACCAGCACAGCCAGCGCGCCGCTCCACCGCAGCCGGCGCCGGCGCCGGCAGATGACGCCTCTAGCAGGAGGTGCAAGAAGAAGTCCAAGAAGCAGACCCAGCTCGGCTGCTCCGCCTCCATCTGCAAGCTCCGGGACGCCAGCCCCCGCAGGGTCACGCTGCACCGCCCGCCCGCCGAGGAGGAGCCGCCCTCCGGCGCCGCAGCAGGGGCTGGCGACCCGTGCAAGCGCCGGGCGTCGGTGAGCGGGGGCGGCGAGCGGCGGGTGAAGAAGCCCCTGCAACAGCAGCAGCCGCAGCAGGGGCAGGGGAACGAGGCGGCAGGCGCCGTGGTGGTGGGCTCGTCGTCGAGGCACTGGGGTTCGTCCACGGCGTCCTCGTCCTCGTCGACGGCGGGGGGCGGCGGGTCGTCGTTCCGGCTGCGCAGGCTGTCCGGGTGCTACGAGTGCCACATGGTGGTGGACCCCGCCGGCGGCGGCTCGTCCATGCGCGCCGCCATCTTCCCCTGCCCCGACTGCGGCGACGTCTTCGTGCGGGCCGAGAGCCTCCACCTCCACCAGGCCACCCGCCACGCAGGTACACTTGAGCACAGCACTGTTGCTCCCGCAATTACAGTGACCACTCTTGCTTCTTGCTTCTCCTCCCCTGCCCCCGATTCTTCTGCTATCCTATCCTACCTACCTAGCTACTGTTACTCTGTTAGTAGAACAGAACACAGCGTCTCCTGTTAAAGTGTTGTCTTAGATTTTATTTTTAGTGCATTTCTAAATGGCACAAAGATTAGTTACATTTACATCCCCTGTTTGGCTGAAACTTTATTTTTCTAGATGTGCTTAGGTGAAACTTTAGGAGTGATGAGACTGGTGAAAGTGAGCCTGGCTCTGGCATGCATGATGCATGATGCATGATGTGCGCTTTAATTATTCCTGCTGCTTTTCATGATGGTGGTCTGGTCTCTAATCACTGTGCAAAGTGTCCCTGCAACAGTCATCTAGCTAGGATTATCCTATGCATTAACCCACTGTAGAGTGTTAGACACTTGCATTGCCTGAGAAGATTGATTGTTCCTGTCACCATGACATGACCAGTGCACAACATTTTTTTTTCTTCTTCCAAGTACAATTTGACCAGCCACATGACCAGATCAGTTAGAAGATTGTTAGGCCTATCTTATGCATTAATCCACTGTAGACACACATATAAGATTGTTCCTGCCATCATCACATCACATGAATGACATGACCACTGCTCAACAGTTTAATTTATCTTGCAAGTACAATTTGAACATATTATATGCTGCAATTATGTTTTAATTAGATGATGGGTTTACTGGAGGTGATGAGTGAATTTTTTTTCTTGTTTTTTCAGTGTCGGAGCTGGGGCCGGAGGACACGAGCCGGAACATCATCGAGATCATCTTCCAGTCGAGCTGGCTCAAGAAGCAGACCCCGGTGTGCGCCGTGGACCGCATCCTCAAGGTGCACAACGCGCCGGCCACCCTCGCCCGCTTCGAGGCATACCGCGACGCCGTCAAGGCCAGGGCGCGCGGGGGGCGACCTGGCGCGGGGCGGTGCACCGCCGACGGCAACGAGCTGCTCCGCTTCCACTGCGCCGCGCTCGCTTGCTCCCTCGGCGCCGGCGGCGCCACCCACCTCTGCGACGCGGCCGGCTCGTCCTGCGCGGCGTGTGGGATTGTTCGGGACGGGTTCAAGTTCAGGGCGCCCGGGGTCCGGACCATGGCCACCAGCGGCCGCGCGCACGACGATGCCGTGGCCGTGGGTGGGGAGGAGGGGGAGGGCGGCGGAGGAGAGCGGCGCAGGGCCATGCTCGTGTGCCGGGTCATCGCCGGGCGGGTGAAGCGCCGCTGCGAGGCCACGGCAGAGACGGCGGGCAAGGAGGAGGCGGAAGCGTCGCCGGAGGAGGATGCAGAAGCAGAGGAGGAGTACGACTCGGTGGCGGGGACGGCGGGGGTGTACTCGAGCCTGGACGAGCTGGAGGTGTTCAACCCAACCGCCATTCTCCCATGCTTCGTCGTCGTCTACAAGGCTTGACTAATGACTCATCACCTCGGCGATCCTTCTTCACGTTGATTAATTCCTAGCTAGATAGCTTCCTGGGCTCAGGGAATTCACTAATCAATTCCTTTCATGTCAACTGAATTAGTTTTTACTGTTTCAGTTAGCGGCGATCGATGATGTAACATAGAATCTTCTCTAATTAGTTTGTATGATCAGCTGCACTAGTGCCTATTCATCTTTGTATGATCAGTGCCAGTGATCGATTGATCAGATGGTACTTGAGCATGAATTACTCCCATCATTTGCCGACATTCCAGGATGCTCCCAAGTCCCATTAACAGACTTCAGTTTTGCCAAAGATCACCAGTTCAACTGGAGCATACATGTACAACAAAAGTCGCTGCCCGGGTCGAAAACCGTTTTCGACGCGCCGACCAACAGTTCATGAATAGCATGAAATTTCTCGGATCACTTTCTGAAAAAACATGATCTGTAAGCCTGGAACTCGCCACAGTAGCTCGTGTGCCGCTTCAAGATTCACTTCCTTTCTCAAGTTCAGACTTGAGAGCCTAACTGTGCTGTCCCTGCAGGCATGACAAGCTACCAAAGATTTCTGACATGATAAACAACAATGAGTGGTATCATTTCTCTTCAGAAAGACAGGCATTTATCAAGAGTTTGATGCCATTTATCTTGGTCACTATAGAACTGGAGGACCAGAGGGGGACAACTGTGCCTTGGCATTAAGGGCCTGTTTCCCATGCAGTCAAGTGACAATGTTTCTGACAACACCATGTTCTTCAGCTTAATTCATTCATGGCAGGGTGGGCATCAGTTTTGTGCTAATCTCGTGTCAATGGACAACAC
Organism: Triticum aestivum; assembly: GCF_018294505.1. Lineage (NCBI taxonomy): Eukaryota > Viridiplantae > Streptophyta > Magnoliopsida > Poales > Poaceae > Triticum > Triticum aestivum. The sequence continues at coordinate 648,814,785 of NC_057799.1, read as the reverse complement.
AGACCATCTGCATTTTCATAGAGAACATCTAGTACATCGTTAATTTATCAGGTGTCTGGACTCCGAGCAGCCATTGTTTGCTTTCAAGCAGAACATGATATACCGAAGAGCCATTTATGCAGGTTATGGCGAATCAACGCGACTGGCTCCTGTTTGTGATTCACCAGCCCATCTCTAAAGCCTAAACCCAGACGACGTATCTTAGACATGCATGAAAACCCTCCCATGAAGTGATTTATATGACTGACATGACAAACCCATGCTATAATAACCCATCAAAGTAGAACAAATTACTGCTACAGGAGCAAGCCACATTACGTAATCAAATACTGTACAATCAATAGCCATACAGTTGAGTTGTAGGCCGTAGCTTTTGTTTGCCGGTATATGCTCGCACCGTTTCCTTGTAAATAATACCATATCCCCAATATGTAACTATCTACGGTATGCAGAGAAGGCAAATAGCAGGCCATGAAAACGGCCTATCACATGGGACCACCAGAGTAATATACTAGTACAATATTGGCATGGTAATTCAGAAACACACCCAAGGCAGCAGCGCGACAAAAGCAAAAATATGCAATCTATTTTTCTAAGAGAGAACCATACATACTCCTCTGTGATGGTGTACACCCTGTCGAGCCTCTGAACAACTGTGATCCCGACGTCTTTTTTCTGAAGGTTCTGAATCGCGGAATATCATGCGAATTAGCAAAACTGATCATACTTCCACCATGGAGGGGAACACACAAATGAATTACAGACTTGAGATAGCATGCCAACAATAAGTGGAGACATAAACTGGAACATTCATTAATGATTAATGACATCTGAAATAGAAATCTTACCTTCATATGAGGTGTTTGACTTTACATACAGAAGGTGGTAATCTTTCAGGGCCTTCTTTCCTTCTGCTTGTTTTCGACCAACAGCACATCTTTCATATTTCAGCATGCATTACTGCATTTGCCAGCGTCCTAGCGATGCAGCCAGACTTCATTTTGTCATGACCAAAGCAAACAGCCCAAACCAGTTGAACCAAAATTTCCGCATGCCCAAAGCAAGGAAAGGCATGGCCAAATTTTTGTAAATTGTTGTTTCGATTATACAACGTAAATTTTGGTACATTGTTGTTTGGATTATACAGCCATTGTGTCTTGCCAAATTTTGGCAAAACAGACAGGCCCCCGTTTGGTTTGTAACCAACTGACTGGTAAACATTTGAATATTTGGATTGGCTACTACTTGTGATTTGATTCCAATTCATTTTCCATGATAAGCCAATAGGAAACCAGGGACGAATATGAAAGAAAAAACCTAACTAATTCGTTCGGGGTCACAAGCTTTCATATTTTTACCGTCGTGCTAGCCTCAGATGTATTGAAACATATTATTCACAAATGGGAAGACATCTTAATAAAATTAGAAAAAGATACAATGAACAAGAATGAACTCTCTAGTTTGAAGTCGCTATCTTTGCTGGTTGGTTGAGGAAAAAAAAACAAGTATGTACCGCATCAGGAAACTCACCTGTGTTGACTTCTTATATATACAGTTTAAGGTTATAATCCTTTTGATGCAAGACATATTATATATAGACGAGTAGTATAACAAACATGCCAGTGGTCATATGAGCTAAGTACAGGCAAGACCGCAAGAGAATTAAAAAATATCACAAGTTGCTACAGCTGAACCGCATACTGAAGTCCAGTCATCAAGGACTCATCAAGTCATAAACTGGCTTCTTTTTTGCATATAAGATCACTACTACACACAGACACACTAAAATGAATTAGCCCCTCAATCATGAACCAATTCCTGCCGTGCTGATTTCATACCCCAGCAAGAAAGTAACAAGCCGCACAATCCAGACTTCTTCTTGCCCTACTTGTCCTTAGGGTGGAATGGTGGCGGAGGTGTCCTGAAGAACTCCTGCACACCCTTCTTAAACCAATCCTCATCACAGTAGGAGCGATTGAACATGGCAGTGGACAGAAGCCAGACGACGGTAATGAACTCACCGCCACTGTTGAGCTGCCTGGCATGGGATTCCCTACTGCAGTGGTGAGCCGCATAGCATAGTATCTCCACCCACACCCCAAGTAGCTTCTGCCGCACCTCCTGCCCGCCCCTCGCCTCCGCCTCTAGCAGGCAACCAACAATCACCGCTGTGCGAGCTAAGGGAGGTGGAGGTGGAGGTCCGAAACGCAGCTCCTCGCTTCTCCTGTCCAGCTCTTCCAACCCTTTCATTCTTCTGTTAAGCTCATCCTGGTCCAGGTCCAGGTTCTCCTCTCTTATACATACCGTCAACCTCAAACCTTCTTCTGTCCAGCACCTCCCTTCTTCTGTCCAGATCCTTCAGCTTCTTCACGTCCTCCTCCCCAACAACCATAAACATTGTTTGGTACAGCTCCTCCCATCTTCTGAACAGCTCATTCCTTCTTCTCTCCAGCTTCTCAAGCTCCTCCTTCCCAAAACGGACCTTAAACATTGTGTCCTCCCTTCTTCTGTCCAGCTCCTTCACATCCTCCTCCCCAATGATCCTAAACATTCTTCGGTCCGGCTCCCCCCTTATTCTCTCTAACTTCTCCAGCTCCTCCTCCCCAAAACGGATCTTAAAAAATGTGTCCTCCCTTCTTTTCTCCAGTTGCCCCCTTCTTCTGTCCAGCTCCTCCATTCTTCTGCCCAGCACCTCCAGCCTCTCCCATTTACCACCCACCTCAAACTTTAAATCGTCGAGCTCCTCCCTTCTTTTGTCCAGCACCTCCAACTTCTCCCTTCTACCACCCACCTCAAACCTCAAATTATGCAGCTCATCCAGCTCCTCCCTCCTCCCGTTCAGTTCCTCCCTCCTCCTGTTCAGCTCCTCCCCTCTTTTGTCTAGCTCCTCCCTTGTACTCTTCTCCGATCTATCACGCCATGTTACCACACTGATCCTCCCCTATTTTGTCCAGATCCTCCCGTTCTCTGTCCAGATCCTCCTTTGTTATATCCAGATCCTCCTTTATTATGTCCATCTTCCCCCTTGTTCTGTCCACCTCGTCCACGTCCGTTCTTGTGTCCAGATCCCACTTTCTTATTCTTCTGTCCAGCTCCCCCTTTCTGCTCTTGTTAGAAAAATCAAGCCCCACATATGCTGCTTTAGTATTGGCATACAATCCAGGGTGAACAGGGCTAGGTAGCATGTATGGACATTCAGCAAGGCGGAATAGCATGTAGTTGGACACTGCCCTGACTGCCTCAACATGACCACGCTCTTCCAAACAAGACGACCATGAGAAAAACATTTTGGTGGCAAAGTACCAGGAAACGACTTTTTCATCAAAATCAATGCCAGCGTGTGAGGTGGGATCCTTGAAAAATCCGAGCAGCGCGCACTGACCACTGTAACTCCTCATGATATCCTCTTTACCTTCACATGCCTCCACCATTCTTCGTACCTCTTCCAACACCAACTTCTTAGTACCATCTGAAATGACAGGTAAGGAATGGTGCAGCTTCTTCCACAAATCTTTGCATCCCAAGCTCGGCGCACAGCCTCCACTGCCATGGGACGAGTTCAACAACTCGGGGTATCCGATGGAACCTGACCATCTTCTATTTCTTTCCGCAGCATTGACACGCCGCCGGACAGATACGACTATGCTGTGAAGCCACTGCCATCTTCTAGCATGCAACAATGCGCATGTCCATGTTGATCCCATTGCCTTCAACAATCCTGCCATCTCTAGGAGGACAGCCCCAGCTATTAAGATGTATGTGACAATGACATCACCTCTGTTGAAGTCATTTTTGCCAATGCTTGATTGAAATAGGAAGGAAGTGGTGATGCTGGCAACCAATGAAATGGCACGGATGGAGCATCCATACCATGTGAAGACCACCACTGCCTTGGTATATAGGAAATCATACATCAAGGGTAGCTGCTTCTCAACTAACTCGAACATTTGACCGTTGCTATTGAATAGCTGTACAACTTCACTCTGGAATTAATCGGGATGGCCAGAACTTATAGTCCACAAACTGAGCCATGCAAATGGGGAGCAGTTCATGAGCTCCCTGCAGAACCGCTTCAGGATCCAACTTTTCCTCTTGGCCCAATAGTGCATATTGTTCTCGTTTAGCCTCGCTCAACTTCCTGCTCTCGAGGAACTTACTCATGTTCTCCAGGCTGGAGGACTTGAGCGCCCATATTTTGGAACATAGACGCTAGCAGCGTCCGACTTTAACTTAATAAAGCCACCAGGCAGAATCCACACATAGAGTCTTACAAGCCAAATAAAGACAGTCAAACGAGCCCATGGCTCAAGATAAAGCTAATAAGATCACAGCCACAAGTTCGGAAACACAAAAGCGGAGCATCAAGGCCAAAGCTAGCAAAACGAGGAGGATCATGGAGCAGCCATCGTCCCGTGCCGCGCCTTCACCATGGTTGTCTTGATCAGCTCCATAGTCTCTTTCATGCGCTCGATGTCACGCTTCTTCCCCAGTGGAGCCCAAACCTGAAGGAAAATATGGGATTTGAAGATAATATCAGCAGGGTGGGTCGGGAACTTGTGTTCAATCGTAATTTTGTTACGAATCGTCCAGAGGGACCAAAGAAGCGCCCCAACGCATCTCCAAACTATCCTAGCATTGGCCCCTCTTTGCGCCGTTAAGATAGACAGCATGTCGTGGCTAGAATTAGGGTTCCAATTTTGATTGAATGCGTCTCTCACCGCACTCCACGCAAATCTAGCAAGCACACAACCAAAGAAAACGTGGTTTGCGTTTTCCCCTAAACCGCAAGTGGTGCACGTGCCGTCCGCTGGCCCATTTCGTTTGGCAACGTTGTCCGACGTAGGTAAGCGGTTGTAAAACATTTGCCATAAGAAGATCTTGATTTTGAGAGGAATGGCAGCCTTCCATAGCCCCCTAGCTATATCTAATGTAGTTCCCGCAGATAGCTTGTCATATAGGGACTTGACCGAAAAGCTCTTAGAAGCGGTCAACTTCCACGAGATCGTGTCCGCCCCTATACCACGGGACAGACCACCCAAGTCGGCCGACAAAGCGCCCCAGCTTGCAGCCTCCCTGGGCGCTAGATTCCTAATGAACGAGATGGCTGGAGGTTGGACGCGTAAAGCATCGGCCACGAAAATGTTAGTGTCCGTTGCCAATTGGTACAGTTCCGGATGAGAGTGCCATAACGGCTCCTGACCCCACCAATGGTCGAGCCAGAACCGTGTGGACTTGTCGTTGTTTACCCGGAACTGCGCACCTACTGAAAACGCCGGTCGAACCGCTTGGATCCCGTTCCAAAAGGCCGAGCCGTTTATTTTAGCCTTGAACAAATTTCCCTCCGGGAAATATTTAGCTCGGAGGATGTCTGCCCAGAGCCCCGACTCGTTTTGGGCAAGACGCCACCACCACGTAGTTAGCAAGGCCACGTTCATGAGTTTAGAATTCGTAATACCTAGGCCGCCAAATTTTTTTGGCCTACACGCAGCTGCCCATTTCACTAAGTGGTACTTGTGCTTGGTCCCGGCTCCTTCCCAAAAGAACCGGGAGCGAGGAGTATCGAGTCTAGTGTGAACCCCATCCGCTAGTAGGAACATCCCCATAGTGAATATAGGGAGGGAAGATAAGCTCGAGTTGGTTAGGATTAGCCTCGCCGCCGATGACATAAACCTACCCCTCCAAGGGCTCACTCTGTTAGCGACCTTCCCGTAAAGCGGTTCCCATTCCGCTATGGTAAGTTTCTTGGTCGATATCGGGAGGCCCAAGTATTTAATTGGAAAGCTCCCTAGCTTGCAATTAAGGAGATTCGCAACCCGCGAGCTAGCTAGATCATCCATCCCAATGGTGATCACTTCGTTTTTCAGGAAGTTGATCTTAAGCCCTGATAAGATCTCGAACGCAAGCAGAAGTAGCTTGGTGGTAGCTAAGCTGTGGTCGTCGGGTTCGAATAAGAGCATCGTGTCGTCTGCGTATTGCAAATGCGTGACCCCACCCGGAATCAGGTGCGCTACGAGCCCTTTAATGTGTCCCGCTGCCCTTGCTTTATTAATCATGGCCGCCAGGGCATCCGCAACGAAGTTAAAGATGAGCGGGGAGCTTGGGTCTCCCTGACGGAGACCACGCTTGTTACGAAAGAACTTGCCCATTGTGCCGTTGATATTGACCGCCGTGTGCCCACTACACACGAGGTGCATGATGCGATGTACGAATCCTGCCTCAAAACCCTTTTTGAGGAGGACTTCTCGCACGAACTCCCAGTTAACGCGATATTACGCTTTCTCGAAATCTAATTTGAGAAGCACTCCCTGTGCCTTGGTCCTTTGCAACTCATGAACGATCTCTTGTAACGCAATTGGTCCCTCGAGGATGTTGCGATGTTTGAGAAAACCCGTTTGACTAGAGCTAATCACTCGTTGAGCGACCGGAGCCAAGCGCGATGCATACGCTTTCGCACAAATTTTGAAAGGGACGTTGATCAAGGTAATGGGTCTAAAAAGCTTAATGTTATCCGCCCCTTTGACCTTAGGAATAAGGCAAATGGCTCCGTAGTTCAGCCGGGAGAGGTCCACCGTGCCTAGAGCGAAGCCATTGACAATATCGTATAACAAGTGCTTAAGGCAGGGCCAAAATTTCTTAAAGAACTCCACCGGCCAACCGTCCGGCCCAGGCGCCGTGCTCGTTTTCATGCCGTGTAAGGCCTGGTCTATTTCCTCAAGAAGGAATGCAAGGGCTAACCTATCGTTCTCTTCCTGCGAGACACGCTCCGCGGTATCCCACAAATCACCGCGAAGGCGTAAAGGTTTTTCAACGGCCGTCCCCAAAAGGCCTATGAAAAACTCGTAGATATGGGCCACTATTTGGTCCTGCGCCAACAGAACACCCTGGTCTGTTTGGAGGCGCAGAATGGTGCATTTCCTTTTCCGCCCGTTCGCGTAGGCATGGAAATATCCAGTGTTTGCGTCTCCTTTCGTGACCCATTTGACTCCGCCCCTGCGTCACCAATATTCCTCTTCCGCGCGCAAAATCGCTGTAACTTGATCTTCTAATGCGTACCTATGCGCCCACTCGGCCTCCGAGAAAGGCCGGCGATCAGCCTCCATATCTAACAGCGAAATAGTCTCAACTATGCGCGCACGCTCTTTCTTGGACTCGCTACCATGATTAGCGCCCCACCCACACAGGTAGGCTCGCAGCTTGCCAGCAGCCGCGACCCAGCACTCTGCTGGACCGCGTTGGGGTCCCAGATGAGCACAGATCACGCCCCAACGCTCAACCACCATCGGGGTAAATCCCTCTGCTTCAAACCACACCGTTTCGAAGTAGAACCTAGGGCTACGACGGATGAGCTCCTCCCCTGAGGAGAAAATGAGCGGGACGTGGTCTGATCCGATGCGCGTCTCCGCCACGAGGGAGCACATGGGGAACAGAACCTCCCATTCCGGAGTAAAAAAGACCCTATCTAGCACGGTACGGACCGGCTGCATTTGCTTGTTAGTCCAGGTATATCTGGCACCAGTCCGTGCGGCCTCCCGCAATGCTGCTGCCGCAATGGCATTATTGAATAAGGACACCCTTGTCCAGTCAATATGAGCATTATTCTTATCCGCCCCCGAGCGAATTAAGTTAAAGTCTCCCCCTACCACCACAGGGAGGTTGATATCCCTTTTGGCCCCGACCAGGTTGGTAAGTTCTAGCAGGAACGCTGGCGATCTGGAGTGGTCAGTCGGCCCGTAGACACACACGACCACCCACGACAGACCAGAAACACGATGTTTAATAGTAGCAGATAAAAGGAAAACACCAACATCCCAATGCAAAACATCACAAACATCTTTATTACAACCCAACAGAATGCCACCAGAATGACCAATAGAGGGAACCCACTGCCACTCAAAACGTTGTAGAGGATCAAAAGCAAGCAAATCCCTGAAGGTAAAATCAGATTTAATCGTCTCTTGTAACGCAACCACGTCGATATGTTCTTTGGCCATGTATTCCCTAAGCTGCGTGCGCCGACCACCGTGGCCACAACCACGGATATTCCAGAACATGTAACGCATCTAAATCCCCTTGTTACGTAGGCGCACACCTCTAGAGGTCACCGCCTTCGCCACTCTCTTCCTAGCCGCCGCTCGGCCATTAGAAGGAAGGACACCAGCTTCCCTAGCTAGTGTCACCTCGTCGGGCACTCTCGCAACATCAGCCTCTACTGGCACAATGGCTAACTCGCTGTTGCTAGCACAGCGCACAGCAGCGGCCGCCAGCGCAGCCTGCGCCTCTTCCCTAGCGTGCACAAGAGATAAAATATCGGACTGCGCCCCACGAGTCTCCACCCCGCAATCATCTAGAATGCTCACCAGGTGCTCATCCGAGAAGGCATTAAGAATGCGAAAAGAGGGCAAGGGGTTACCTGCGGCGTCCATGTTCTTGTCGGCGATGCGGAGTTTGGCGCTCTCCAAGGAAGAGAGGTCGCCGAGCTTGGCCTTGGCCCGAACGCTCGGGGCGCGCTGCACCACCGGGATCGCCTTGGTGCGTCTGGCCTTGTTGATAGTCCCCGTCGTCCCCAGCGCTGCGCCCAGCTCACCACCAAGGTCAGAACTCTCCGCCTCCGCCACCACCATCGCCTGCTTGTTCGCCGGTTTCCTCCCCACCGTTTTCTTTGGATGCCTGCCCCCACTGTTGGAGCCCCGGCGCGGAGCAGGCGTGTTGTCAGCTGGCTCGCTCACCACGCAACCAGAGTCCGCCCCCACGGCCACTGGGAAGGCAGGGATTGGAAGAGAGGGAGAGACAGCAGAGGAGACCCCGCCCGCGCCAGTCATAGTCGCCGCCACCTGGGATGGGCCAAGGTTGGACCCGTACTCGTTGAAGGTAAGCTCCAGCGACCTGGCTAGCGGGGGCCCGCTGACCGCGGTGTCCTGAGTCGCCACCCCCATGGCACCAATCTCGGCCGACAGCGCACCCAGCTTGTCCCAAGTTTCCGTGTCAATGGATGTGTCATGTATGCTGTCGTCTTGGTCCTCTCCCCTGTCTGGCATCTTGGTATCCTGGTTCTCCGCACCACGAGGGCCGCCCTCGCACCCTTGCGACTCCTTGCCTGGTTCGGCCCTGCCGTGTTTTCCGATGCCCAGCGACCGAGCGCCCGGATTCGCGTCCTTGTCGGGAGGGTTGGCAGGGCCTGCTCCCAGCACGGCCCGCTCACCACCCCTTTTGGGCAGGGTCTCGCGCTCCACCTTGATTTGGTATCCCTCGTGATTGAACCACACCTCGACAACTCCATTGAGCTTCTCCGGGGCTTTGCACGCAAGCTTCATCCGAACAGGCCCCAACCTGATCAGAGACAGTTCGTCGACCACAATTGGCCTGCCCAGCATCCGGAACCCTTCCCTGATGCGATCTTCACGCCTATGTTTCTTTGGGATGCCATGGAGTCGCACCCAAGTCTCCGGCATCACCATGGGTTGGACCTCCTCGTGTAACATGTCGCGCACCCGCGCAGTGATGTCATTGATGGACAGAAACAACTTACCACTAGACTTCGCCATGTGTAATAGATCTGCAGAAGGAAAGACCACCACGAAGTCATCATCACCCACTTGAGATACCTGCCAGTCCCAGTCGCCTGTCACCATGTGCTTCAATTCTTGCTTGAGAATCCGTAGGTTCAGCTTCCCCGGCTCCGCAGATAAGATGGCCGCGTTCTTGATGCGAGCATCTATGGGGGCTTCGGACTCGTCCACGTCCTCGAACTCCAGGCAGAAAAATCCTTCCCCAGAAATGGCGCTGCCCATGATTTGGAGGTGGAGTTGCCGGCCCCTTGTTGGACAGTGTGCGGACGCATGCCCTTCTTCCTTGCAGAGCACACACAGGGGCAAGAACTTGCACTGGGACTGGAAGTGGCCGGGGCGCCCGCACTTGAAGCACTCCACGTCCGACGCCACTTCCACTGGGATGGGTTCCTCCGCCGTACCCTTGGGTGCAGAGGTCAGCGCCACCGCCAGTGGAGCTGCCCGCGGCTTCATGGCCTTTGGGTCCCCGTGGCCCCCACCACCGCTGGGGAACGGCTCGGGCTTCCTCTCAAGCTCTCGACGCCGCTGCTGAACCTTCTTTTTCTTCTTGCGCTCCTGCTGCTGGATCCACCACGGGGGAGGAGGACCCCAATCCCCCTCGCGCCCGCCCTGGTCGCGGGATCCGCCTCTCTCTTCTCTGGCCTCGCGACCACCCGAACGCTCGCGCATCACACACTTCGCCTTGTCACGTAGTTCCCGCTCCCTACGCCGCTCCGCCTCCGGATCTGAGACCTCCATCGGCCGCTTGTCCGCACGCCTATCTCCCATCACCACCGCCGCGAAGGACTGGAGAAGGGGGGAGGAGGGGGGCAGATCTGGATCGAGCGGGCGGAGTGGGCAAAGCGCCGCACCTCGCGAGTGGTGGCTGGAAACCCTAAACGGGGATCCAGGCAGCCCCTCCTCACCCACTTATATCCAGTGATCGGGCCAGTGTCGGGCCGCGACGCGTTGGGCCGTTGGGAAACATGAGGCCGCGGGTCCGAGGTCGTCTCCAGTCCTAGTCCCACAGGAGGGTCAGAAAACGCCCCAGATTGCCCACTCGGCCCAGGCCCAGAAGCCGCTTCCAGCCCCACGCCCGTCGCCAACCCCGGAGGGGCCCCCACCAACGGCCCACCCGGCCCAACCCTAGGGCCTGGTGCCAAGCGCATCGGCTCCGGACCGCACGGCGCCCCCGCCGCCTCCACCGCCGCCGCCACAGGGGACGCCGGCAGTCGCGGCCAGTCCTCCCTGGACAGCTCCGTCTGTGACACCGTCAGGCTCACCGCCGCCTTGGCTCGAATTCACGTCGCCGCCCCCGACGAACCGCCAGCACCCGAGCCCGAGTCGAACTCCCGCGGCGGCTGCCAGATGCGAGACGCCATGGATCTGGAGCCACGGCCGCCCGGCGCGAAGCGACTCCCGCGCCCCGAGCGCGAAGCAACACCGCCCTGCTTCGCAGCCAAAGCCACAAAGTCGCCGATCGACGGCCCTGCCGGCGCCGCGCACAGGCCTCGCTCCGGATCCAGCTCCCCGCCTTCGTCCTCCTCTTCCGAGTCCTCCGTCGCCAGCGCCCAGAAGCGATTGTGGCGACCTGCGTCCCCCACTGCCGGTGAGCCGGCGCGGCCCTCCCCGCCGCTCACCTGTGGCACGCTCGCGTTGCGCCGGACCACGGGCCAGCCCGTCTTCCCCGCCACAGCAGGTTGCCACACCGCCGTCGGCGCGTCGCCCACGCTGTCGCCCATCCGCCCAAGCTGTTGGAGTGGATCGAAAACTCAGCACTGCAATTCCTTGCTGGACCCGACTCAGCTATTGTCTTTCAGTCTATCTTTGCACGTGACCCGACCTTGGATCCAACTCCAGTGGTAAATCTTTTTGAGACAGTTGTAACAGACGAGATGAACGACAAGTTGTGTGCTGAATTTTCTGAAAAAGAGATAGCTCTTGAGCGCCCATATTCTCTCCCCATACTTGAGAATACCGCTTACAAATATCAGTGCCGCGGCTGTGACCAAGGTCCAGTTGCCAGCAACATACTTGTAGAGGACATAAGCCACTCCCACGGACTGCACGACAAAAGAGAGCAGGTGGCGTGGCCAGAGCTGGCTGTCTTCTATGGAGTAGGCAGTGATGTTGTCCTGGCCACCGAGATGCACCAGCAAGAACGGCGCCCAGAATGCCATGAGCTGTTGGTGTCCGTGGGACTTGCCATAGAAAGACATGTGGCCGAGGATGTATAAAAGGCTGAAGGATGCGGCTGAACTAAGCAGGGTAATCCGAGAAGGATTGAATAAGGGTAAGACTATCGCTATGGAGTCTGCCAACAGGTATGCTAGCCAGAGGAGGGGGTCCTTGGGACAATGGAGATGTTCCGCCGCCGCATCCTGGCGAAGATGAGCAGGAACACTTGCAGCATGAAGCTAACAAGCACTAGGATTTGGACCTCCCAATCGTTCCATAGGCGCACCACTCCAGCCATCAGTGACCACTGAATGCACATGAGGATCGTCAAATTAGTTGAAATACATACATATAGTTCCTTCAAAAGAAGTACACACACAACCACAGAGACAATATTATAACCAACATGACAGTCGAATTAAACTAGTAAATTGACCCTATGCTAATGGAATGTACATGCATATACGATTTGCTACCATGAAAGTCGTTAGGCAATCTAGAACTAACTAGTGGAAGAATATGGTTCCAAACATCCAGTTAAAATGACTGGTGTACATACTTCCTGGATTATAAGTTTTTAGAACTCTACAAGATCTAGAGGCTCAAACATCAATTATATCGCTTCAATCCTCTCCTACTGCTTCAGGGTTAAAAAATTATATCGCTAAATAGAAGTGCTACATTTATTTATCACATGTACACTTGATAGTAATTCTAAGATGGAGCCCCCCCTTTTTTTTCCATATATCCTACTCCATGCTTAAGACAAGCATATACACAAATGGGTTTTCATGTAGTTCTCCTCTGTGTATCTTACAATAACTACTAAGGATATGAAGTGATAAAACCAGCATGACACATACATCTATGCAGTATATAACGAGTGGGGGTATGCATTTCTAGGAGTAATGCTGGATGTAGTTACGCCCTGTTTTATATCTCATATCATAGGTAGCATAGTGTGCAATCTGAGGGTATGCACATAAAAGACCACCTAGGCGGTACATATACTATCTTAAATTTGGTATGTGTAGTTGTTTAGAACGTACTTCTTTCTAAGGGCAACTCCAACGCACGACCCCAAATCGTCCGGGTCTGTTTGAAGGTAAGCGGACAGACGAGACAACCCAACGCGCAATCCCATCCATAGAAAGCGTTCGTTTCTGGTCCAGCTCACCCCATCCTGGGCGCAAAATCGGTTAGGCTTTGCGTCTGAAATGGACACAAGCGGACGATTTCTGCGTCGTCCTCGTCCGGCCGTGTCCTCTGCATGTGAGCCTTGACCCACTTGTCATCCTCTCTCCTCTTTTCTCTCCCATGGCCCACCATGCCCACCCACCATCCTCTCTCTCCACCTTTTCCTCTCTCTTCTGCTCCACACCCACTCATGTCGGTGCACACCACCTCCACCTACTCCATGCGCTGCCGCGGCATATGCAGTAGCTCCTCGGCGAGCTCGGCTGCTGCTGTGAGCGAGGCAGGGTGGCGCACGCGCGGCGCGAGCTCGAGGCGGTGGCGTCAGGGCGAGGCGGGGCGGGGCGAGGACGAGGACTATGCGGCTTCCTCTCTCCCCCATCGACAAGAGCTCACGCTGGAGCAGGCCTGCGCGCGGGCTGGCATGCGCGGTGGCTGGCGGGCCGGGATGGGCGCTTGCGCGGTGGCTGGCGTGCGGGCGCGGTGGTTGTCAAGCGCGCGACGGTAGGCGGGGCCGGGCGAGCGCGCAGACCGCGGCGAGGCGGCACCGGCACAGGCGAGGTGGAGGCTGGCGGCGGTGAGGCAGTGCCGGGCGGCAAGCGGGCGTGGGCTAAGCGGCAGGCGAACGGGCACGGGCGGGGCGGCGAGCGGATGGGAGGGCGCGGGTGCGGCCGAGGTGGCGAGCGGCGAGGCGGCGCGGGTGGGCACTGGCTCTGGGGACGGCAGGCGCATGGCCGAGGCCGAGGCCGAGGCGTGGTGGTGAAGTGCAGGCGGACGTTTTGGGAATGGTCGGTCGTGTTGAGCACCTCCAACATAAGCCGGACATGCATGTTCATTTTGTCACCCTTTCTCACCACAAACGGACGTCAAAATCCGGACGAAACGAACGTCCGTTTGGGATGTGCGTTGGAGTTGCCCTAAGTGGTGCAAACATGAGGACATAACGAGAACATGCTAAAACTATGGGCCCGCTTGCAACTTCTTTATGTAGCCCACAATCCCTTTTCAAAAAAAAAATGTAGCCCACAATGGAGCATCTTTTAATTAGTAGAGTCTAGAGAGTATGCTCAAAAGTTATGAAGGAGTTGACGAAATTCATTTCCAAATATATACTTTATTTCTTATATAATCGTAATAATTCTATGGTAATCTAGAGTTCTAGACCAACCAAGTGACACCTTCAGTATGCACTAATTCAATCTCGACCTGCCAAACAAATGGTCTAGAAAATTTCTTATTGACATTTTAAATCCCTATTAAAGGTATGTGCAAATGAGGGACACAAGCGTCATATCACCTCAGTACTACTCCCTCCGTCCCGTTTTTCTTGTCACGGAGGGAGAACTATGGTAGTACAAATCGGGTATACAAATGGCGACAACAAAAACGAAACAGAGGGAGTACATATTTCTTAGGAACAACAGAACTAATCATCAAACACAATAACCGTCGCAGTAAGGGCGCCCCCTCGCTGCATCCACGTGGGCACAAAGGATTAGCCAGGGCTATCACGTCGTTTCCATTGTTTAGAAAAAAAGGGGAGAAAATCGCCTTGAGCCCCTTATGTGCCAACGCACGCGACCCCTTTCCTCTCCTAAAAATCTCTCTCGTTTCCTTATCCGGATGGATTTATAGGGTTGCCGCCTTGCCTTGCCTTCTTCCCCGTCTAACTCACATCCCCGTTGCAAGCCGTCGCTGCTCGACCTCCTCCCCCACCCCTGGTCAGCTTCCTACCCCCTCCAGCCCAACTGGACCGGCGGACAAGGTGGCGCAACAGTAGCGCCGCCAGGAGGTCGGTGGTGAGGGTGTAGCCGACGAAAAGAGGTACCAGATCACGAGCACCAACAAGCACCTCATCATAGGGCGCGGGATGGTTGACGACGATGCCTCGCGGCGGGCCACCTATGGTGAGCGCAATGGCGGACTGCTGAGGGAGGCGCATGAACTCGCCGTGCTCTGCGAGGCGGAAGTCGGCATCCTCGTCTTCGACAGCGCCGGCAGGCAGTTGGACTACTGCAGCCCCCACACAAGGTCCGTACGCTCCGTTGTCGATCTTCTTCTCCCAATCTCGGTTCATTCCGGTTGTACATTGACACTGATTACGGATTTGCTGTCACGTCCATTTGCGATTTGATCCTACAATGCCCTTGTTAACTTTATACTCCTGTGTAAATGTGTGAGGTCACTCGTTCTCGACAAGTGTCAACCGATCTTGCCGTGCACAATTGATTTGTGTGAAATAGAAGATGAGAACGAACTTTGGCATGCCACCGTAGCTACAGTATTGGGATGCTCTCATTGTGTTTCGTGCTCAAGTTAGTCAGATGATATTAAAGGTAGTTTTGATCAGTTGAAGCACTATGCAACCAAGGTTAAGATACCTTTTTACGGAAGGTACCTTACATTGACAGATTTACTCATATGGATTAAAAGCTTCTCCCCCAAGATATGTGCTAAATAAAATCATCGCCTTTGCAGCTACATGTAACCAGATAAAGACTTCCGTTGAGGGCCTGGAAAGGTTCAGGGAAGTGAAATATTATCTCATTCTCATCACTGTCAACACGAGTGGGCGCCATAAGCAGAAGGCTGCACTTTTTGAGGAAATGCGCCAAGTTGCAGAAGCTCATAGTCTTGCATTGTTATTGCTATCCTCTTTTATTGAGATTTTCGCTGACCTTATGGTTTTTCCACAGAAACGAGACCTGGTGATATTTGTGATGGATGGCAGCATTGGTCAGGCTGCTTTTGATTAGGCATAAGCATTCAAACAAAGTGCTTTCGTTGGTGCTGTGATTTTCATGGTCATGCGAAGGGAGGCGGTGCACTGAGCGTGTTAGTATTACTCTTTACTTTCTTGCTCCTCCTGTATCTTCAGGGAATTGCTAATCACAAGGATTCAATTTGAACCTTTATCTTGTATTTAATTATCTCATGTTTTTTTAACTTATCACTGCAACTTATGATAGGAGTAGGCCCTTAAATTAGAAGTATGATGACAACACTCTGAGGTAGAACCAAGATACTGGAAGTGAGGTTGTTATAAATTCTTGTTCAGATTCTCTTTTGCTTTAGTGCATGAAAAAATTGGGAACCTATTTGCTGTTTAAAGCTTAATAAGTTGCAGCCCTTTTAAGTAGAGGCTTCTTTTTTTTGACGGTCAGTCTATCATGTTGGGTTAGGCTAGGGTCACGTTGCACCGGTGCGGATTGCCCTATGCAACTAGCGATGAAATTACAAAATAATGTTAAGTACCGATAAAGGTTCGTTTTGTTAGCTCCAAGAAAGAGATGTTAAAGAATAATTAAGTTCTCATCTTCGGCAGAAAACTACAGGATAGTACAAAAAGATGGGTGAGAGAATATGAGCTCGTTGGTTTGTTAAATTTGTCCCTCATGTGGATAATTCAGCATCTACATATGGAAAGGGCCCTCCGTATCTCTCATAGGGCTGCACATGTGAACAATGCAAGATGTGTTGGACCAAATTTTGTCAAATGGGAATAATTTGATTTCAATGTATATCAACTGCAGCCTCTAAAGAAGCTAAACTGGTATGATTTATTTTTTGCTGAAATTCTTTCAGAAGGTTTGTTAGGAAATTTAGTGAGCTTGCTTTTGTGCTCAAGTCTGTGCAACCAGGAAACAATAGTGTACTAAAAAAATTGTATTCAGTGCAGACAATGTACAACTTGTATATTTTTAGAAAGGTATCCTAAATTCTGAGTACTGGTTCAGAAAGACAATGGTGCATAGTTTTAACATATATTCTGTCTTTAGTGCACATAATAAGATAAGAATAAGATCATCCATCATATTTATTTTTGACACCGCCATGCTTCGGGATATATAATATATTACATGTTAGATACATTCAGGACATTACTGTTATATGATTATGATATATTTGCTTTGTTTTGTATATCGACAGCCCGAAATTTCTGCGAGTTCATTACCATTAAAAGCTCGGTGAATTGTCGATACATCAGGATTTAGATGGCTGTCCCAATCTTCTCCTCTCGGACCCATGCTCCTGGATACATGAGTTCTGATGTTTGGACCTCCCATTAAATATTTAGGTGATGTGTTAAGATATGCTTTGTCCACACACCATAAAACTGAGGATGTCACCGAAAATCTCAAGGTTCTTGTATCAGAGCCATGGATTCAGTTGAATGAATAAGTCAAGCTTTCTAGCTGTCTGATAGCAGAGATCTAAAATTTTATTACCTTGAGGTAACGCTCTAATTTGTGCTATCGCACCTTTAGGAGGTGGATGAAACCCGAAGGATCACGGGATCAGCACCTAAACAACCTTTCACTTATGATATTATTTTTCTGTTGAAACTACAAAATTTCATCTAAAGGCTGAATGCCTAAATGTTGATATATGCATGCTTGTAATTTACATCGTGAACCATTTTTATACTGCTACTTTTCTCCCAGAATTTGTATCTCTTTTGTCCAAAGTGTCATAAGGTGCACTGCATTTGTAGTTTGTTACGTTTGCATCTGCCATTGCTTTCATATAGTATATATTTTGGCTCTGATCCGAAGCATACCATCGCTTGCATGCATCAGTATGACACATATCACATAAAACTAACGAGAAGGGACGCGTTCCTACCTGGCACCGCCCAGCTACCTCTCAGGAGGCCCGCAATGGCGGGCCCCAACCACTAGTGTGTGTCATTTGTGCTCCACCGATGTGCCATGGATAATCCAAGACAAAGGGGATATATACAGTAAGCTGTTCTGTAGAACATCTACTTTGCAGTTAATGTAGATCTTAAATAAACATCTAAGAGAGATTCACCTCAATGGCAGAAGACACGACGGAGGATTATTGCAGGACAGCAGCAGGACTCCCGATCCTAATTAGCTCGTGAAGTATCCATCAGACAAAGATGCAGCACCACTTGATTTGGGTATTGTGGTTGATCAGCAAACTGGCCACTTGTGCCTCGGGAGCATTATATCAGAGGCTGCTGAAGAATCGTCCTTCTTGCCGAGCCCATTAGCCTCTTGTAAGCTTTTCCTCTTTGAAGGACCTTGCTTTACCCATGATTAGTTGATTAATCGCAAGATTACCTGCCAAGCAAAGTACTAAAGCTCAGCGAGAGGATAAACTAGTCGTTTGCTTCTGCCGCTGCAGAACCAGAATCTTGGCAAGACAAGAACCCGTTCTGCTCGAAGCAAGGCATAATTTTTAGTTTGGAGCAAGGAAGGTACATCATTTATTCCCCTGGTAAAAAAAAGAAGAAGAAGCAGGCTAATAATTAGCAGATGGCATCACAATCAAGTTTGCGGCACCCAGCTTATACCTTGCGGACTCGTCTCCTCCGGCAGCCGGTGGAAACGTGGACGCCGTGAGCTCCATCGGCTGGCAACGCGGGATCCAGAGCTTGGTCCCCTCCGACTCGCCGGCAAAGGAGGATCCGGCCGTGCGACGTTTGGGGGCCGGTGCGATAAGGGGGAGAGACGGGCGAGCGGGGGCGTTGGACGGGTGGATACCACATGGGGGACGGCGGCACGGCGTTGGCAGAAGCGGCAGCGTCGGCGGCGGCTGCACTGCGGTGCGCTGGGGTAGGGGAAAGGCGGAAGCGGTGCTCTATTTGGGCAAGACAGGGAGGGGGATCGTCGGACTAGCCAGAGCCAATGGCCGCTGAATGGCACCTGTAGGATCTGCATATATTTTGTCGTTTAGAACTCAAATCCAGTATATTTTGGAACTTAAACAGAAATTTCTTTCATATATGTAACGAGATATTCTGCTTCATTGTTTGACTCCATCTTTACCATGTGATGCACAGATATATTTAATCTATGTGGTATGAGCAGAAACTTGTCAGATCATGTCAATGAATATATAATTGACGATATGAAAACAATCAAATTTCTTCTATCATAAAAATATATATTTGGTGATCTTCAAGGGAAAAAGGGAAAATATAGTATGTTTATGAATTTGCAGCCTCAGTCACGTTAACGCATGCACTTTGTTGATCATATCTCTACTACTATTAAACAAGCAAACATATTCTTCCCTAAACACACCCGGAAACACTTACACGGAACAATCAGGATAAAATACCACCTCACGATCCGACCCACCTAATTAGATCTAACCGTTAATATAAACATTATAACCCTCATCTATGTACGTTTAGCAATTTACAAAAGCGGACGAAACTCTGCCATCTACATGGTGCTTTGTTTCTGAATTAGTGCAGCTCGACATTCCTTGATTTGTTCGGTTGCCGGTCAGCTTCTGCTTGATTGACGCCATTGCCTTGGGCAGGGAGGGGATAGGGGTCCTCACTAGCAACTGCTCGATGCAATGACAGGAACATGGCTGATTTCTCCGGGCCTGAGCTAATTCCAATTGTGGTGCTCCATCTCTTTTCGCTGTATGTTTGTTCAGTGACAGCTCCTTTGTGCAGTTTTCCCTCTTCGTGCTTGTATCAGTGAGCCTCGGTGTGGATATCCTCGGTTTCCTTCGTGCAACGACAGGTCGGGCTGAGTATCTCCCTTGGTGGCCGGAACCGTGCCCGTTCTTTGCTCTAGGGTGAGCAATTCCATCTTCCGGCGGTCCGGCGCCTTTCGAGCCAAGGCGAGGGGCAGGGGTCCCCTCCGGATTTGGAGAACAACGACATGTTTTCGGTGTCCACCTTCCTGGGTTGATGAGGGCACGGTCCTTTGTCGTTGGGCACTGGCGCCGTCTGATGTTCCTCTCTGTTCGCTCTTCTTGGTCAAGTTCACTTGGAGGACTCCGTCGACTACAAGCTAGAGCTTATTTAGGATTTTTGTGTAGGGCTTGTAGTCTTTGGTGCTTGTAAGCTGTTGGGCAACACTCTGTATCGGCTGTAGCTTTTCCTTTCTGTTTCGTGTTGGTTGTATTGGTTGTCTTGTGTAATCCCTGGCCGGTTGATGGCTTTGTTAATTCAAAGCCGGGCTCCTCTGGAGCCTTCGTTCCAAAAGAAAAAAAAGTTATGCGGACAACTTAACGCTGCTCATTCTATCAGCATTTGCTTTGCTCACGGGGTTGTCTTGGGCATGCCGATCACTGTCGGTGAGGGCGTGAAGAAGGTTAAGCGGTGACACATGGCTGGGCGTCGTGTGAGAAAAGACAATGTGGACCTATGAACTATGATGGGCTTGAGTCAGACTTTTGTTGGAAGAGACACATGCGATTTATTTTCGTCCATTGCAATGCACGGGCATTTCGATAATATATGTATAATAAAACCTATATATATGTTAGTAGTGGATCAATCAGTGTGTTTATATCGCAGTCATGTTATTCCATTCACTGTTTCCAAGGCAGCTGGCGGCGCCGAGCCAGTGGTCACGCCTGGTGGCAGCGCTGCTGTTGCCGCCGCCGCCGTGGTGGCGTCATCCTTCTTGGAGGAATTGGTGGCGGCGCGGCACATGGGGCACGTGGAGTGCGCGCGCAGCCAGGCATGGACGCAGTCGGCGTGGAAGAGATGGCTGCACCTGGGGAGCCGGCGCAGCTTCTCGCCGGCCTCCACCAGCCCGAGGCACACCGCGCAGTCCATCGGCGGGGTCTGCGCGTCAGCCACTGCGATCACGGCGGCGTCGGTGATGCCGCCGGCCTCATGGTCCTCCGCGCTCGGACGGCGGCGGCAGGAGTGGGAGACGGCGAGGTAGAGGAGGAGGGTGAGGACGCCCATCGCCATGGCGAGCCCCGTGAGCAGCAGCCGCGAGCGCGTGCTGTACCTGGAGCTGTAGGCGACCGCGAACATCCATGAGTCTGGCCCAGGTGCGCCCATGTTGATAGCCGAGAATGGCTTCCCGAGGTGGTGTTTGGTTTTGTGTAGGTGGCGCGCTTGACGTCTCTGCTGCTGGTGCTGGAGTCGGTATATAAAGGGTAGTACCCGGCCAGCACAGAGCAAAGGTGACCAGTGAGCTCACTCGCGTCGCTCTACGGTTACTCCTGGAGAAGAGGTGAATGGGACCGAGATATCTGGGCAACGGGCAACGCCATTGATTGGGGTTTTTGATGATTGGTTTCCACGACGTCACAGAGGAAGGAACGCACCAACCAAACCAACCAACGGCACTCATTCGCGATGGTCGACGACATTATCATGTGTTACCTGGATTGATTGATATTCATGTTGCTGTTACTACTGTACTACCGTGCTTAGGCCGACTAGAAATTGGAAAGTGTACGCCGTACCCGTACGTGTTGCTGTCTGTCAATATGTAGCTCTCACACAGTCACACTCACGTCAATGCGAAACAGCTTTTCTTCTGCTTGCTATTACGCCCTCCGTTCCTAAATATAACGAAATATAAGACATTTTAGAGATTTCAGTATGAACTATGGATCGAGCGGAAGAAACGTTCCGCGAGCAAATATTAAACTGATTCGCGTGATTAAAGGCCTGCATGCAGCGGCATGGCCCACGTTTAGCAATGGCGTGCGAATGCATTGGTTCGGCCTGCGGGGGCGCATCTTCAGGAGATGCGGGGCTGGATCGCGGCGCTAGGGTTTCCCCGCAGCAGTCAGGGGTTGACGGAGAGAAGCAGTCGGGCGACGACGGAGGCGACGGTGGGTCGGACTACATGTATGCGACGACGACGGCTCGGGAGCGGCGAGTGGCCGATTCATCTCCTTGCTAGCCCGATCTGGCGCCCTCGACGCCCAAAACGAGCGGCCGATCCCATCCAGAAAACTGCAAGCCGACGGTGAAGGTACGCGCATACACAAGAAGCAGACACGCATGCAGCTGGATGGATTTTCCTTTCAGGAGCACACGCACGCACATATGGAAACTGCAAGCCCTCGGTGAAGACAGCTTCAGCCTCGCCGTCAAGGACGGAATCACGGAAAGGTCAGCTTCATCCGAACCGACCGCGAGGACCACGCTCAGGTACACACATACATATACAAAGATGGATATTCACTGATGCTCGTGGATGCAATTTCATGTCCGTCACTGATGTATCGTTGCTCATGCTGAGATATGGGATAATAACTGGGGACTCTTCACCGCTCAATTCTTACCGGATGAATCTTTGTAAGTAATATTTTTTCCTACCCCCTCTTATATTTACAGGAAATTCAAGTGTGGTACACATGTGTGTATGCTCTGCTTCCCTCTGTTGTACACATGTGGTTATTTGTTCTCGCTGAAGAATCAAGAGCCACTACGTTCTTGAATATTGAGACTGTGTTGGTTGGTTTAGGTTAAACTTGATAAATGTAATTTACTTTTTTGTTCCATTTGACAATTCAGTTGTATTAGTGGCGCATTGACGGACAACAACACATGTGTAGTGCGCAGCTGCACGGCCATGACGCACTAGCAACAACGCGAAGCAGGTGCAGCCGGGGGTAAGATTAAGTATCACTTGTCATGTTTAACTTATGGCAACAAAGAGTAAGGATCACTCCACACTCACTACAGGAAGAATACTGCTGTGACGATAATATACATATATGTTCCACTTGGTTGCTCAGATAGTATTAATTTCTCTGTGGAATAGACTAATTGAATAGGCTATGCCCTTACATTCTGTGTGGAGAAGTTGTTCAGCGAGTCGTGCCATTGCTTTGTGTCATCCTATAATTTGAATTCAAAATTTTATACCTGCAAAATTTGACATGGTTTGATTGAGAGACACGCGTTGCACGTGCACACTTACTAGTATGGATTTAGTAGTAGCCGATCAACCAGTTTGCTAATGGAACAAATCGTGTGTGCATGCACGGTCCAACCGGTCAACAACTATCCAGGCAAACGTTTGGTGTGTTGAAGTAGTAAAATCTTGTACAGGCCTGTTGCTAGTTGGACGTGTTGATGTTGGTACAAAACCAAGGTTCGGGATCGCTAGGGATAGAGAAAATCGATCCGTTGGGCTTGACTAAATCCACGAAGAGATAAGTATTGGCCAAGGAGTTTGTTGCTTTTTAGTTCAGCAACGGCACGGAGAGTAGAGATAAGATATTGTTTGTTACAAACGGCACCGGCGACGATGCTAATCTCTCGTGTTTATCTTCCTATCTGTTCGCATAGCTAGCCGATGGAAACGATGCTATAAAAAGGCTGCTCCAGTGACTGCGAAGGAGGTTCAGTTCACCCGCAACGCACACGCCATCTACACGCTCATTCACCGTACCACTAACACACACACACACACACTTCATATCACCTCCATTCCATATACACACATCTCCATTTTTTTGTCTGGCGTTTCCCTCCGTGGCCGGGGTCGATGGCACAGCCATATGGTGAGTAAATCATATGAAGGTTGCATATGATCACTTATTTTCTTTATTTCCTTTCTTCTCTTTGTTCATTCTTTTGTGGCGTCTCGCGGCTCTACATGGCGATCTAATCGTCGCCGCAGACGTTCCATTGTTTGATCTACAAAAAGAATTCAGCGGTGTCCCGCGGCTCTACATGGCGATCTAATCGTCGCCGCAGACGTTTCATTGTTTGATCTACAAAAAGAATTCAGCGGTGTCCCGCGGCTCTACATGGCGATCTAATCGTCTCCGCGGACGTTTCATTGTTTGATCTACAAAAAGAATTCAGCGGTGTCCCGCGGCTCTACATGGCGATCTAATCGTCGCCGCGGACATTCCATTGTTTGATCTACAAAAAGGATTCAGCGGTGTCCCGCGGCTCTACATGGCCATCTAATCGTCGCCGCGGACGTTCCATTGTTTGATCTACAAAAAGGAATTCAGCGGTGTCCCGCGGCTCTACATGGCGATCAAATCGTCGCCGCGGACATTCCATTGTTTGATCTACAAAAAGGAATTTTGTGGCGTCTCGCGGCTCTACATGGCGATCTAATCGTCGCCGCGGACGTTCCATGGTCCGATCTACAAAAAGAGTTTGGTGGCATCTAGTGGCTCTACATGGCGATCTAATCGCCGCCATAGGTGTTTCACGGTCTGACATGAGGAAAAAAGAGGCATTGCATCCCGTGGCTCTACATGGCGATCAAATCGTCGCCACAGACGTGTTATGGTTTGATATGGAAAAAGAAAAAGGAACGTTATAACGTCTCACGGCTCTACCTGACGCTTCAATCGTCGCCGCAGACATTTCATGGACAAGTGATTTTCATGCATTTTGGGTTTATCCATCAGCTAAGGCTATGGATTCGTGTTGATACACAAAACTGTATATAGCTGTGGAGTTACAAGGGAAAGAAATATAGCTGCACAAAAGCCAACATCATGCATGGTTCACTATATGTACATTTAGAGCACAGAGTCAAGGAGATCACGTGACATACAAAGGATGATTTCCCATCATGAGATATTCCAATATTAATAAAGACATGGGCATCTACACCGGAATAAACAAGACGCCATTGACGAAATTTTGCAGAATCATGTTTCTCAAACAAACGAGGGTTCATCTTCAAGTCCACGCTCATTTCTTCCGTGACCGACGAGGCCGGAACTCATATACACTTCCTGACCGACGAGGCGGGATACATGATGTTCGTGACCGACGAGGCCGAACTATCCATTTAATTTTTTCCTTGAGACTTGATCTACATCCCATGTTTGATTGGTGCATGACATTCGTGAATTTCTGGCATGGCAAGAATTTTTGTTTCTCATCGAGTGCTTGCATGTTTTGTGCCTTGGAGACAGTAGACATGAGTTTGATAATGATGATGACCATTTGAGGCAGCTTAATCGGAGGTCTTTCATGGAGATACATCTATGAATGTAATTAACTAGAGGTCCTTTTGAGGCCCTAGGAGTCGAGAACTGTACAATTGTCTTTTATATGTCAGATGCTACACCAAGAGTATGTAAAATGAGATTTGTATATCTTGAGTAATAAAGACTACAAGTTTCTCCGCATAATTTTGTGTGCTTTATTTTATCTTGTTTTAATTTGTATACACTTGTATACTGGCACGCCCGCACCTAAAATGCCAACGCGGATAAATTTAAATATTTGTCTTGCGAAAACATTCATATAAAAATATTTACCATGACATTAAATTTTATCAAAATATTTACAAAATCTAGAATACGAATCAATGCCATCAAATTCATCATGGCATATTGGCATATATTTTTGTACGATCCACATTCGGTGATGTAGATATACATAATTTTATTTATAAACTTAGTCGAAGTTTGTGATGTTGAATGCATACAGCCAGACACTGCCAAGGCAGTCTTTGGTTTTGTTTTGCCAAAGAAATTAAGCTGAAATCATACTTTTTTTAAAACATATCACAGTGATTACCTGTGTGGACGTCCGACGCGGCGATTCTTCTTTAAGCACCGATGGTTGTTGCAGCCAAGTTTTATGGAGAGGGTTGGCCACGTTCACTAGTGCAAAACCGGGCTTTAGCGCCGGTTCGTAAGGGCCTTTAGTGCCGGTTCCACAACCGGCACTAAAG
>NC_057799.1:648787562-648789234 GCF_018294505.1 Triticum aestivum | reverse complement strand
TCATCACGAACCGGCGCTAAAGTGCCACCACGTGGCACGAGCAAGGCCCGGGTGCGTGCAGGACATTAGTACCGGTTGGTAACACCAACCGGTACTAAATGTTTGGGGTTGTTTTGGAATTATTTTTTATTTTTCCTTTAATTTTGTGTTTTCAATTTAATTTAGTGATTCTTTTAGTTGTTAAATCATTAGGTGAAAGTACCGCAGATTAGTTTCGACTGGATGCATGTGGATCCTAGCTAAGTGATCAAGTATATGCCATATCCATATGGCATAAGTGATCAAGTATATGCCATATGGCATATACTTGATCACTTAGCTAGGATCTATCCAACTGAAACTAATCTGCGATTTCTTTCATAAATGATATAATAACTCATCATCATCATCATCATCATCATCATCATATTAATATAAAAACTCTTGCGTCATATCATCAACAACAGTATACAACTAGCTAAAAATCATCATAGTCGTCATTACCACTGTTTAATCATCATAGTCATTACCGCTATCTAATCACCACCATGAAGATCCTCAAGCCATGAAACATAATGACTTATCTCCTCGCAGTTTAGTTCAGCTCCGGGACAGTAGTAGGTCCTGTCTACCAAGCGCCGGACATGTTTGCTTGAATGGAAATAAGCTGTCAATAGAAATTAGTTGTCAACTATTTTTGAATAAACAATATCAAAGACATAAATATGGTTGAGAAACTCACATAATGGTAGAACTGGAGGCGTCTGCACATCGATCCAGATGTCTCTATTACCTTCAATATCATTTTCCGGACGAATATCAAAGGTGATAACCATATCAGGCTCAAATGCATAAGCCTTGCATAGTGCTTGCCAAGTTTTGCATTCAAAATAAGTGTACATGTCTGCATTGTATAATTTGACATTGAAAGTATAACCATGCTTGGTCTTCAGGTAAACTCTCTTTACCTCCATAGTTTCCATAGCACTGAAACCTATCTTATCCAAGACAAAAATTCTTGCATGGCAGGGGATGCGCTAGTAGAATAGTGAAAATTTAAAATTATAAGTTGAAGCAAATGAAGCATATATAAGTCATGCTTAATTACGAAAAAAGACTTGTCGTTGTGACTTACTGTATCCACTTCGAAGGTCTCATCCAGCTTGATGCTGAAGCGTCTATCATCAACAAGGAAATTTCTGTTGCACAGGCCGCGCAGGTCTTCACAGTATTCACACTTAATGAAATCTTTTTCGTCGTCAGACGACATTTCCTATGTTCATATAGGTGAAACATTAAACACTTACTAGTTCTATTAATTCAACTAATTCAACTACTTCTATTAATTCAACTAGTTCTATTAATTCACCTAAGCATTTAATAAAAATAAACTTGTTCTATTAATTTTCTTACTAAAATAAAGTAGCTAGTTCTATATAGTAATATTTTAATTACATCACCAAATCTCAGATATCTAAATTTTCTTACTAAAAATAAACTAGTTCTATTAATTCAACTAAGAATTTACTAAAAATAAACTAGTTCTATTAATTTTCTTATTAAAATATATAAAGTAGCTATATATAGTAATATTTTAATTAGATCATCAAATCTCATATACCTAAATTTTCTTACTAAAAATAAACTAGTTCTACTAGTTCAACTAGGTCAACTAAGCATTTACTAAAAATAA
>NC_057799.1:648785391-648786616 GCF_018294505.1 Triticum aestivum | reverse complement strand
TGTGTGTATGAGCGGGGGTCGGCGGCGCGAGACGGCGAGGCGACGGGGACGGCACGACGACGAGCGGCGGGCCGGGGGCGACAGCGCGATTGAGACGGCGACGTAGTACGGGGCGGCGGCGACGGGCGGCGGGGGCGACGGCGCATGGCGAGGGCGGCGCGCGATGGGCGACGGCGGCGATGTCGCACGAAGAAGTTGGAGAAGAAGTGGTGATCGATGAAACTGAATTTTTCGTAAGTGCCATATATATAGGATGGGCCTTTAGTACCGGTTGGAGCCATCAACCGGTACTAAAGGCCAATTTTCGCCAGGCCAAGGGGCGGGAAACTGCCCCTTTAGTACCGGTTCGTGCCACGAACCGGTACTAAAGGCCCACTCATTAGTACCGGTTGGAGCCACCAACCGGTACTAATGGTTGTGCGCTGCCACCGGCGGTGCACAATGTTTAGTCCCACCTCGTCGAGCGAAGGGCAGCCGCACTGGTTTATAAACCCAGCCGCGGCTGCTCCTTCGAAATTCTCTATATAGCAGGCTTCTGGGCCTAACTATGGCGCGCTGCCCTGTGAGCCTGCTGGCCCTTCTGGGCCTGAATTTGCACACCCTAGGTCTGGCAGGCCCACTGGGCAGCGCCCCAACAAATTTTTTATATAGTGTTTTCTTTTCTGCATTATTTATTTTTTTTATTTATTTTTGAGTAATTTTCAGAGTTTATTTTGTAGTGATTTTCAATTTCACGGTCATTTAGCTCTCTAAACAAATCGGTAAATGACTGAAAACAACAAATGATGCCAGAACGTGTTGGAAATTGATGCGCCGCTTTGAATGGTGCATACTGAACGCAAAAATAGGCTAGAGTTCAAATAAGTTTAAAAAACATTGAAGTGCCCGTGTAACAGATGAGTTCTCGTCTGAAACCCTAATACTCCGAAAGAGATTGTCCAGTTTATACACGAGGTGCGTCCAGTTTTCGCCGTGACCCTCTCTACTCTTGTGCACATACTATGCGGGTGAAATGATGATACCATGCCAAGTTCCAACATTTTCAGAGTTCATTTTGTAGTGATTTTGAATTTCACGGTCATTTAGCTCTCTAAACAAATCAGTAAATGACTGAAAACAACAAATGATGTCAGAACGTGTTGGAAATTGATGACGAAGCTTTGAATGCTGCGGACTGAATGCAAAAATAGGCTGGAGTTCAAATAAGTTTAAAAAACATTGCAGG
>NC_057799.1:648784696-648785199 GCF_018294505.1 Triticum aestivum | reverse complement strand
AACATTTTCAGAGTTCATTTTGTAGTGATTTTTAATTTCACGGTCATTTAGCTCTCTAAACAAATCAGTAAATGACTGAAAAATAACAAATGATGTCAGAACGTATTGGAAATTGATGACGTCGCTTTGAATGCTGCGTACTAAACGCAAAAATAGGCTGGAGTTCAAATAAGTTTAAAAAACATTGAAGTGCCCGTGTAACAGATGAGTTCTCGTCCGAAACCCTGATATACTCCGGAAGAGATTGTCCAGTTTGTACACGAGGTGCGTCCAGTTTTTGCCGTGACCCTCTCTACTCTTTTGCGCATGCTATATGCGGGTGAAATGATGATACCATGCCAAGTTCCAACATTTTCAGAGTTCATTTTGTAGTTATTTTCAATTTCACGGTCATTTAGCTCTCTAAACAAATCGGTAAATGACTGAAAAAGAGCAAGTGATTTCAGAACGTGTTGAAATTGATGACGTCGCTTTGAATGCTGCGTACTGAACGCAAAAATAGG
>NC_057799.1:648783733-648784553 GCF_018294505.1 Triticum aestivum | reverse complement strand
GAGTTCATTTTGTAGTGATTTTGAATTTCACGGTCATTTAGCTCTCTAAACAAATAGGTAAATGACTGAAAAACAGTAAATAATGTCAGAACGTGTTGGAAATTGATGACGTCACTTTGAATGCTGCGTACTGAACGCAAAAATAGGCTGGAGTTCATACAAGTTTAAAAAACATTGAAGTGCCTGTGTAACAGATGCGTTCTTGTCCGAAACCCTGATATATACTCCGGAAGAGATTGTCCAGTTTGTACACGAGGTGCGTCCAGTTTTCGCCGTGACCCTCTCTACTCTTTTGCACATGCCATATGCGGGTGAAATGATGATACTATGCCAAGTTCCAACATTTTCAGAGTTCATTTTGTAGTGATTTTCAATTTCACGGTCATTTAGCTCTCTAAACAAATCGGTAAATGACTGAAAAATAGTAAATGATGTCAGAACGTGTTAGAAATTGATGACGTCGCTTTGAATGCTGCGTACTGAACGCAAAAATAGGCTGGAGTTCAAATAAGTTTAAAAAACATTGATTATCATAAAAAATACATTAATTATCAATGATCTTTTTGTGTACAATCTGAATTGTCAATATGAGTCCTCAACGGTTTAGAAACCGGTGAAGACTCATATTGCGACCACAAATTCTACACATAGAGTTCAATGAAGACCAAGTGCTTGTGATAGGTTGAGAATTAACATATTTAAGGTGGTAAAAATCTTGCTTGGGGAGCGAGGTGGGACTAAAAACAGCCTGCCACAACCTCTTTACTACCGGTTCATGCCACGAACCGGTACTAAAGAGGCTGGGGCCAGCCTCTTTAGT
>NC_057799.1:648780859-648783438 GCF_018294505.1 Triticum aestivum | reverse complement strand
AGCCTCTTTAGTACCGGTTCGTGGCATGAACCGGTACTACAAGTTCGCCCCGAACCGGTACTAAAGATCTCCTCCCGCCTAGCCATTTGAACCGGCACTAATGGACACATTAGTGCCGGCTCAAATGCAAACCGGCACTAATGTGTCTCACATTTAACCCTTTTTCTACTAGTGGTTTGGGAGTCGGGCAGAGGGTGTCTGCCACATCGTATGGTTAACTTTGTGATGGAAACATTGCATTAGGCGGCTTCACCGTCGCCTTCAGGATGAGGAGCAAACGTTGGCAACAAGGTTGTCAAAATCGTGATTTTGTTATATGATTCTACGACATCATGATCCAAACAAACCCCTCTGATTCTACGATATTAGTTCATAGAATCTACATTTCTATTATCCTGATAGTTAACATTCTATGATTTACGATCCTACCATCGAAACTCCGATCCGATTCGAAATAACGAGTCTGGCAACATGGGTTGAAAGTGAGAAAGGAAAGACTTTTAATATAGGTGGGGACGCTAGATCACTTATATTAAAAATTGATTTTAGTCATTTCAAATAACTGATTCCCCTCATTTAGAAAAAACCAAGTCGCTCATCTAAAAAAACTGATTTTTACTGCATTCAGGAAACTGATCTCGCTTTTAAACAAAAATAGTTCAGTCATCTTAAAAAAAAACTGATTTCACTTCAATCAAAAATAATAATTTACTCATTTAAAAACTAAGTTCACTCATATAAAAAAACTGATTTCACTTCATTAAAAAAAATAATTCCACTCATTTATAAAAAATAATTCACTCATTTCAATTAATTGGAAAGTGATTGAAATACGGAAATTTAGACTAATTTGAAATGTATCGGAGATTCATCTTGTCTTGAAGGTCTTGTCACCAGGAATTCAAATATATAAAACATATCAAAAACAGGATTTCACTTTCAAAGATATGAATGTTCTAAAATATCGATAGGAAATTGAAGTGTATTTTATAGGACTTTGCTGGGGATAGACCACATGCAGGCCTACTATTCTTTGCGTGGGGACCAAAAGTAGTGTCGTGAGGCTGCCGACAAGACAAGCCGAATTGACATATGGGAGGAAAAAATATGCAGGCACCTCGAAGCATGATATGCTTCACCGATAGGTGCCGGAAGAACTTTAGCTATATGTCAGTCAGCTATTTTTTTTGGGGTCAGTCGATTTTGTGGCCGTTCGATTCTGCTTTGAGATGTGTGCTATTTTTTTGTCTCATTTTGGTGGTGAGTTGGGCTGTGTGGAATCGACTGACCTATATTTTCGGTCAGTCAAATTGCTTCTTAGGCTCGTTTTTGCTCTTCTGGGTTGCGTTTTTGTTTTTCCTTTTTTTCTTTATTTTATTGGTTACTTTTTGTTTTTGTGGGTTTTTAGCTGAGTGTAATTATCTACATACAAATACTATATGATATGTGCCAAAATATCATGATTATATGATCAGTATTGCATATTACGATAAAGTGCAATTTCGGTGCAAAGTTGTGCCCTAGTTTTGTTCTAAATTTTCTTTGTTCTTAAAGTAAATACCAACGGCACTAATTCATTCTTTTCTTGGAAAAAATCATTATTTTAATGTTGTTTTAGTCTTAACTTCATTTTCATTCTACTTTAAAGTTAATACCAATGCCACTTGTTATTTGTTCTTACATTTTGTTTTTGCAAAAGTTCCACTTTTATATGCTTATTCTTGCATATTTTTAAAAGCGCAATTTTAGTGTGTATTTCCGTGTAAATTTTGTCAGTGTTTGTTTTAGACTCTTTTCCCCATTTTTTGTTCTTAAATGGTAATACTAGTGCCACTAATTCATGCTTCCTAAGGAAATTTAATTCTTTCTTTTGTGGGATTTTTTCTTAATTTTTTATTTCTGTTTTCTGTTTCTATCGTTTCCCTTTTTTCCCTTTATTGGTTATTTTTTTGTTTTTTGTGGTTTTTGGCTGAGTGGAATTATATACAAACAAATACTCTATAATGTGTGCCATTTCATGATTATATGATAAGTTTTTGCATATTATGATGTGTAGGCATTCCAATTATTGGAAGCCTTCAAAGGCCTCACATAAGAAGAAGCCGTTCACTCTCACACAGTTTTGGTCGCTCATCAAAGATTGCCCCAACTTCAAAGATCAATATGCCGCTCTAAAGAAGAAAGGAGGGCCGGCGGCCATGGCTGGGAATGAAGATGTGCTCAAGAGGCCGAGTAGCAAGACCAACTCGAAGCTTGACAAGAAGCGTGATGCTTCATCTATCGCCTTGCAACAAACTTTACACGGCATGATGACTCAAAAGGAAGTAAGGGATGAGAGGAAGCGCCAAGGAAAGGAGGAGAAAATGAAGATAAACTTGGAGCTTCAAGTGAAAAAGCTTGACATGGAGGAGGCCTCCAAGAGGAGGAAGCTCAACATCGAAGCTCCACTAGCAATCATGAGCGTGGAGTTGACCAACATGTCCTCGAAGAGAAAAAGTTGGTTTGAGAGCCGACAAAAGGAGATGTTCGACCGCGATGGCATAAACTAGGGAGGACCCTGCCATGGGCAATGGCTGATA
>NC_057799.1:648773787-648780446 GCF_018294505.1 Triticum aestivum | reverse complement strand
GGGGGGGTTGTTCATTCTGTTGGCTGGCATATGTATGCCGGCCGCTGGCGCTCTGGCCGGCACGAACTATGGCCGCTAGCATGAACTACAGCCGCGATGTTTATGTCATTTGCATAAATTTGCCAGGCAACCGGATGAGATGCGTCCGTGCGTTGGGTGTTGAAGTTGGCCTAATAGCAGAGAGGAAGCGATACGAGGCAGGTCAGTGTGTGCGCCATTTGCATTCAGAGGAGCAGGCAGGGAGGTGTTTCTTCTTGGAATCACCTGCTAGGCCCATCCAT
Source organism: Triticum aestivum (assembly GCF_018294505.1). Lineage (NCBI taxonomy): Eukaryota > Viridiplantae > Streptophyta > Magnoliopsida > Poales > Poaceae > Triticum > Triticum aestivum. The sequence continues at coordinate 648,780,165 of NC_057799.1, read as the reverse complement.
CCATGCTCCTCTGCTTTATCCTTTGTTTTGCCCAGAGCATGTTCTGCTTCATCATCATTCGATGTTATGTGAGCCACCTAGTAACTTTATCAACGTACTGCTATTGGTTGAATCTTATTTTGCCAGAAAGACAAACACTAATCCTACGATCGATTTAATTTGTTAATGGCTGGCAGCCAAGCGAGGAGGGAACCTCGATCTCAATCTGCGTCATGCATTGTGACACTACTGCTGGTACACTACTGCATCGATCGAGTGAAGACACACACGGCCACGTGGCTCCTGCTATCTTTGTTCAAGTTCAAACCATGCATGCATGTCGCCATCTGCAAGCCTATGTTCTTGCCCCCAATAACAAGCTATTGATCGAGGCGCCAACTGCCTGCACCGTGCTGCACTGCACTGCACGGCGTTCTTGGCCCCGATAACAAGCTCATGCCATATATAGCTGCAATGTCCAGTGACCAGTGAGAGTGCCACGTGGATATATGTATGGAGAGAAAGAAACGAAACGATCTATCACCATGCATGCATATGCATATTCTCCATGTGGGGGTGGTCCAATCGATATCTGGTGCAACGGAAGCACCTAAGATTAGGTGCTCCAGGAGCTTTTCAACCGTTAGATCTGAGATCCGAAGGCCGAGGAGAGAGCTCACGTTTTTATTCAAAGAACACCCCCAGAAATTTGGTATTGCAAATCGGGTCCAGCGCATCTGTAGATGACCGTTGGATTTCAGATCCAATGACCGAGAAGCTCTTGGAGCACCTAAACTTAGGTGCTCCCATAGTACCTGATATTTTCCCGTGATACATCGATATCTGGTGCTACAAGATTAGGTGCTCCAGGAGCTTTTCAACCGTTAGATCTGAAATCCGAAGGCCGAGGAGAGAGCTTACGGCCATGGAGGGAGGAATGGGGATGATGCATTCAGTCAGAGACAGCGCACTCGAACGCATGTGATGGCATGTCGTGCTCCACCCGCAATCATGCATGCATGCATCCATCACTCTCACTGATCACTTGCAGACCACCTTGCGAGTTTCTATCTCCTTTGTCCTTCAGGGAAATAAAATAAAATAATTGTCCTTTCTTGGCCAGATGTATCCTTTTTCCTGGCCAAGTCCCTGTTTTTGTTGTCTTTCGTTCCCTTCTTCAGTCGTATCAGTCGGATTTCCCACTCGCCTCGTCACACTATTCCATCCAGACCTTGCTGCAGCATGCCCTGGCTTGTCGGTTCACTGGATGAGCAATTCAACATAGTACTACCGTACTTGCGATAACATGAACAGGACAGGTGTCCCAGCTTTTGGCAAATGGCAACACCACGTTGCTGCTTACAGGGAGAAGCAGAGCTTCTCTAGGCACATCAGGTTTTCCATGATACGTACTATCATACTAATGCGAGTGAGATCGAGATTGCAGTTCATAATTGGCATGGCTTGGTTACTTAGGACAAGCAGGGACCAACCAATGATGACAAACCAATGTTCTGATCAGACGATGAGACCAGATGCGCGAAAGCTAATTAACCATTTTTTCGGTAATGGCGCTTTTCATTGACTCATGTTCATGTCGCATCAGGTGGTTACAAGCATCACAAACACACGTCCGGCCTTTGCAGGACTAAAATGCACACATCCAAAACCAAACGCACACCTACAAAGACTTCATGTCGGCAAATAGCAAAGACATACAAGACCTAAATGATGCCAAGGACGGAGTAGGGGGAGGGTATATCCGGAGGTTATGCCGTCAACCATGTAGAGTAAGAGCAGCCTTGGCCATCTGTTACAACCACGTACACATCACCATAAATAGTTGTCGCCGTTCCTAGCGCTGGAGAATAGACCACGAACAGGGTCGTTCATACATGCTAGCAGATACTTGTAGAGTTTTTAACATTAAAAACATATCATCTATATACATCCCTTGCTACCAAATAAAGGTTGACATTCTCACACTTATGAGCATGCTAAACTTGCTTGAATATCGTTGATCCAATGACCAAACCTGTTGGCAACAACTGCATGGTGGATAGTTTGATCCAACTTGAATCACGTGCAAAACTGCATCGAAGAAAATATATTTTATTGTCTCATTATTGTGACAAACACAATACTATTTGCTTTCAAGTCAATTGCATCGAGCGAGGTTTTCCTTTATCAGGATCACACCTTGGGGAATGTACCCCAAGAACATTTTGATTTTCAATGGTGGTTTTGATTTCCAAATTATTTTGTTACTGTCTATTGGATCCTTGGAGTGGTGAGTGCCCGGTACATCTAGTCAACCAAGAACAAACAGTCTAAGTAAAGTTCCCGGAAAATTCATCCTAGCCTTGTGTCAATTGGATTGATCCCAACCGCCCCAAAAGGGCATGCCATTACACTAATAGAAAAAGGGGCTTTCGTTCGGGCCTGTCCAGCCCATTAGTCCCGGTTCTGCCACGAACCGGGACCAATGGAGGCATTTGTCCCGGTTCGTGAGCCTAGGGGGCCGGCCGGGGCCTCGTGGGCATTGGTCCTGGTTCGTCTGGGCCCATTTGTCCCGGTTCTTGGCATGAACCGCGACCAATGGGCCTCGCTCCTGGCCCACAACCATTGGTCCCGGTTCGTGGCAGGAACCGGGACAGGAGGATGGCCCTTAGTCCCGGTTCCAGCCACGAACCGGGACCAATGAGTTGCCTATATATGCCCCATCGCCGGCGAGCAGAGCACTCCACAGTGCTCTGTTTTTTGCTGGACGGCGAGGGGGGGGGGGCATTGGGTGCTCTAGCTCACCTCCTATGCACATGACGGGTCGCAGTGGAGAAAAATCGAGAGAAAGTTCTGGGCTGAGTTTGCAAGTGACCCAAGGAACGTATGGTTTGCTTTAAGCGAGGATGACATTAATCCTTTCGGGGAGCAGAGCAGCAATCACAACACCTGGCCCGTGACTCTATGTATGTATAACCTTCCTCCTTGGATGTGCATGAAGCGGAAGTTCATATGATGTCAATTCTCATCCAAGGCCCTAAGCAACCCGGCAACGACATTGATGTGTACCTAAGGCCATTAGTTGAAGAACTCTTACAGCTGTGGAATGGAACAGGTGTACGTGCGTGGGATGAGCACATGAGGGAAGAATTTGACCTGAAGGCGTTGCTGTTCGTGACCATCAATGATTGGCCCGCTCTCAGTAACCTTTCAGGACAGACAAACAAGGGATACCACGCATGCACGCACTGTTTAGCTGACACCGAAAGTATATACCTAGACAGATGCAGGAAGAATGTGTACCTAGGCCATCGTCGATTTCTCCCGACCAACCATCAATGTCGAAAGAAAGGCAAGCATTTCAAAGGCGAGGCAGATCACCAGAAGAAGCCCGCCATGCGTACCGGTGATCAAGTACTTGCTATGGTATCTCATTTACACGTAATATTTGGAAAGGGTCCCGGCGGACTAGCTGTTCCGAATGACGCTGAGGGTCACACACCCATGTGGAAGAAGAAATCTATATTTTGGGACCTACCCTACTGGAAAGAGCTAGAGGTACGCTCTTCAATCGACGTGATGAACGTGACGAAGAACCTTTGCGTGAACCTGTTAGGCTTCTTGGGCGTGTATGGGAAGACAAAAGATACACCTGAGGCACGGGAGGACCTGCAACGTTTGCACGAAAAAGACGGCATGCCTCCAAAGCAGTACGAAGGTCCTGCCAGCTACGCTCTTACCAAAGAAGAGAAGGAAATCTTTTTTGAATGCCTGCTCAGTATGAAGGTCCCGACTGGCTTCTCGTCAAATATAAAGGGAATAATAAATATTTCAGAGAAAAAGTCCAGAACCTAAAATCTCATGACTGCCACGTGATTATGACGCAACTGCTTCCGGTTGCATTGAGGGGGCTTCTACCGGAAAACGTCCGATTAGCCATTGTGAAGCTATGTGCATTCCTCAATGCAATCTCTCAGAAGGTGATCGATCCAGAAATCATACCAAGGCTAAGGAGTGATGTGGCGCAATCTCTTGTCAGTTTCGAGCTGGTGTTCCCACCATCCTTCTTCAATATGAAGACGCACGTCCTAGTTATCTAGTCGACGCGATTATCATTCTGGGCCCCGTATTTCTACACAATATGTTCCCCTTTGAGAGGTTCATGGGAGTCCTAAAGAAATATGTCCGTAACCGTGCTAGGCCAGAAGGAAGCATCTCCATGGGCCATCAAACAGAGGATGTCATTGGGTTTTGTGTAGACTTCATTCTTGGCCTTAAGAAGATAGGTCTCCCTAAATCGCGGTATGATGGGAGACTGACTGGAAAAGGCACGCTAGGAGCGGACTCAATAATATGCAGGGATTGGCATTCTTGGTCTCAAGCACACTACACAGTTCTACAGAACTCTACCTTGGTGACCCCGTATGTCGATGAACACAAGAACAGTCTGCGCTCCAAACACCCGGAGCAGTGTGACGACTGGATTACATGTGAACACATCAGGACTTTCAGCAGTTGGTTCGAAACATGTCTCAGAGGTGACACCACTGTTTGTGATGAGTTGTACTCGTTGTCCATTTTACACGATAAATGGGAATACATTTTACACGATCGCCCAAGATCAAAAGAGCACCAACCGAAACAGCGGTGTCCTCTTTGATGCAACAACCGAGAGGGGAAAGGACACATATTATGGTTACATAATGGACATATGGGAACTTGACTATGGACATGATTTTAAGGCCCCTTTGTGTAAGTGTAAATGGGTCAATCTGTCAGGAGGCGGGGTATAGGTAGACCCACAGTACGGAATGACAATAGTGGATCTGAACAATCTTGGGTACACTGACGAACCGTTCGTCCTAGCCAACGATGTGGCACATGTTATCTATGTGTAGGACATGTCTACCAGACCGAGAAAAAGAAAAGATAAGGAAGCGAATACATCATACGATGAGCCAAAACACCACATAGTGGTTTCAGGAAAAAGGGACATTGTGGGAGTGGAGGGCAAGACAGACATGTCTGAAGATTATGAAAAGTTTCATGAAATTCCTCCCTTCAAAGTCAAGGCTGACCCAAGCATCCTGATAAACGATGAAGATATATCCATGGTTACGGCGCAATAAGCAAAGCACACAAGCGAAAAAAAGTGAAGACTTTCTCTCCACAACTATTATGATGATACCATGCCAACTTTCAACCTTTTCATAGTTCATTTGAAATGCCTGTTGTAATAGACGAGTTTCCATATGAAATCCTGATACTTCAAAACAGATTGTCCGTTTTGTACACGAAGTGCATCCAGTTTTTGCCGTAACCCTCTCTACTTTCTTGCACATGCTATGTGGGTGAAATGATGATACCATGCCAACTTTCAACCTTTTCAGAGTTCATTTCTAGTGCTTTTCAATTTCAGGGTCTTATAGCTCAAAATAATCAGTAAATGCATGGAAAATAACAAATATCATAAAAAATAAATAAGTAATTAGAAACAGAATAAAATTTAATAAAATATATAAGTAGAAACAAAATAAAATAAGCTTTAATAACATAAATAAAATTTATGAAACTAAAATTATCAACGTATTTTCTGTTCAAAACATTATAAGCAACCTGTAGTATTACTGAAACTAAAATTATATAAAATTGATGCAACTAAAATTATCAAAGTTTTTTCTGTTCAAAATCATTAAAAGCAAAAAGAATTTTCATAATGAACTTTTTTTGTTAGAAACTTTAATAGAAAAAAGAATTATCATAAAATAAAATAAATAAATAATTAGAAAAAAAACAAAATAAAATAAATAAGTGTTTTGTTGTAAGTAGAAACAAAATAAAATAAATAAAGCAAAAAAAAGAAATAAACTGGGAAAAAATGAAAAAAAACGTCACCTACTGGGCCACCACGGCCTGAATAGGGCTAGAAACCCACCCATGGGCCAGGATTAAGGCCCGTAGAAGGCCCAATAGGCCCATAGGTAGATACAGTGTGTTTAGGCCCGAAAGCCTGCATTTGGGACGAGCTCGAGAGGGCAGCGAGAGTGGGGCCTATAAACAACTCTCGAGCTCCCTCAGCTAGCGAGGTGGGACTAAACTTTCGTGCCGCGATGCGGGCAGCACAAGGCCTTTAGTCCCGGTTGGTACCACCAACCGGTACTAAAGGCATACATTGGTACTGGTTCGTGGCACCAACCGGTACCAATGCACCCCCTTTAGTCCCGGTTTGTGCCACCAACCGGGACCAAAGGCCTCTGCTTCCCGCCCTTTGGGCTGCTGAAAAATGACCTTTGGTCCCGGTTGGTGGCACTAACCGGGACTAAAGGTGTGCTTTGGTCCCGGTTGGTGCCACGAACCGGGACCAAAGGTCTGTCCATATAAGCCACACTTGTGAAATTT